>NW_017731667.1:714815-729392 GCF_001890085.2 Hipposideros armiger | reverse complement strand
CACACACACACACACACATACACACTTAAAACAACTGAAAATGGAGCACAACACCTCAAAATCTATGGCATGCTGCAAAAGAAGTTCTAGGTAGGAATTTTGTAATGATACACACCTACAGTAAGAAAAACAAATAAAAAAATCAAATAAACATTCTCCCTTTACACACACACAAAAAAAATAACACAAAAAGAATGAAATAAACCCAAAGTTAACAGAAAGAAGGAAATAACAAAGATCAGTGTAGAAATAAATAAAATAGAGACCAGGAAAAAAGAAAAAACATCAATGAAACTATGAGTTATTTTTTAAAAGGATAAACAAAACTGACAAATTTTTAGCTAGACTAACTCAATAAATGAGAGAGCACTCAAAGAAATGAAATCAGAAATGAAGATGAGACATTACAACTGATACCACCACAGAAATTCCAAGGATCATGAGAGGCTACTATGAAGTTATATGCCAACAAACTGGATAACCTAAGAGAAATGTATAAATTCCTTTAAAAAGGAATCTTTCACAATTGAATCATGAAGAAATAGATAATCAGACCAATAATCAGTAATGGGATTGAATCAGTAATCAAAAACCTCCCAACACAGAAAAGTCCAGGACCAGATGGTTTCACTAGTAAATTCTATGAAACATTTAAAGAAGAATTAACACTAATCAAACTCTTCTCAAACTCTTTGGAAAAATTGCAGAGGAGGGAATACACCTAAACTCATGTTATGCGGCCAGCATTACCTTGTGCCCAAAACCAGATTAAGAGCACTACAAGAAAGATTTGAGTTTGGGTGGTGAGCACACAATGCAATAGATAGATGAAGTATTATGGAAATGTACACTTGAAATTTTACTAGACAATTATTCTACTAACCAATATCACCCCAACAAATTTAATAAAAAAAAGGAAACTATAGATCTGTATCCCTGATGAATATAGATACAAAAATTCTCAACAAAATATTAGCAAACCAAATTTCACAGCACACAAAAAGGATTATTCACGAAGACCAAGTGGGATTTATCCCTGGGGTTTAAAGATTATTCAACAGAAAAAAATCATATGTGATTCACCAAAATAATAGAATGAAAGATAAAAATCATTATTATTTCAGTAGATGCATTAAAAGCATTTGACAAAATATAACATCTTTTCATGATGAAAACGTTCAACAAATTGGGTATAGAAGAAACATACCTCAATACAAGAAAGGCCATATATGCCAAATGCATAGCCAACATCATACTCAATGATGTAAGTTTGAAAGCTTTTCCTCTAAAATCAGGAACAAGATAAGGATGCTCATTATCACTACTTCTATTCAAAATAGTAATGAAATTCCTAGCCAAAACATTTAGGCAATATAAATAATAAAAGTCATCAAAGAAGAAAGGAAGAAATAATTTTTTGTTTTCTAATGACGTGATCTTATATGTAGAAAATCCTAAAGACTCCATCAAAAAACTGTTATATAAATAATCAATAAATTCAGTAAAGTTGCAGGATACAACATTAACATAGAAAAAACAGTTGCATTACTCTACACTAACAACAAACATCTGAAAAAGAAGTAAAGATAACCTCATTCATAATGGTAGAAGAAACAATAAAATACTTAGAAATAAATGTAAACAAGGAAGTGAAAGATCTGTGGACTGGAAACTACAATACTGATGAAAGAAATTGAAGATGACATAAACATATGGAAATATAGCTCATGTTCATGGATTAAAAGAAATCATATTGTTAAACTGTCCACACTACCCAAATCCATCTATAGATTCAATACAATCCCTAACAAAACTCTAATTCCATTTCTCATAAAAAGAGGAATAAACAATCCTAAAATTTGTATGGACACACACACACACACAAAACAAACAAACAAACAAACAAACAAACAAAAACCTGGAATAACTAAAGCAATTATGAGAAAGAAGAACAAAGTCAGAGACATCACATTTTCTGTTTTCAAACTACAGTACAAAGCTAAAGTAATCAAAACATATGGTACTAGCCTAAATGTAGGCACATAGACTGGTGGAACAGAATTGACAGCCCCAAAGTAAACATCCAAATATACAGTCAGTTAATATTTGACAAGGGAGCCAAGAATACTCAATGGGGAAAGAATGGTCTCTTCAATAAATGGTGTTGGGAAAATTGGACAACCACTCAGCTGAATAAAATTGGACACCATTCCCAAACATTGACTCAAAATGGAGTAGACTTAAAAATAAAATCTGAAACCATCAAACTCCTGAAACAAGGAAAAAACTCCTTGACATTGGTCCTGCCAGTGATTTTCTAGATATGACACCAAAAGCACAAATACCAAAAGCAAAAATAAGTAGGAATACATCTAACTAAAAAGCTTTGCACATCAAAAGAAACCATCAACAAAATGAAAAGGCAACCTATACAAATGGGAGAAGGAAAAAAATAAATAGAACTAGCATATAATCCAACAATCCCACTTCTGGATATATATATAAGAAGTGGGATTGTTGGATATATATGATATCTGCACTCCCATATTCATTGCAGCATTATTCACAATAACCAAGATGTGGTAACAACCTAAGTGTCCACTGACAGATGAATAGATAAAGAAGTTATGTTATATATAGTGAGCCTTGAGAAAGAAATCCTGCCTTTTGTGACAACTTGGGTGAACCTTTATGGTATTATACAATGTGAAGTAAGTCAGACAGAGAAAGACAAATGCTGTGTGATATCACCTATATGCGGAATCTTAAAAAAGACAACCCCCAAAAAAACCTCATAGAAACAGAGTAGAGTGGTGGTTATCAGGGGCTGGAGGTTGAGGGGAATTGGGAGATATACATCAAAGGATACAAACCTCTGAAATAACAAGTGCCCAAGGGCCGGCCGAGTGGCGTGTTGGTTAAGAGTTGGCTTGGGACACCAGCTCTGACCAGCATGTCCCCAGTTCGGATCCCACATGAGGGCCAGTGACACTGCCCTCTACAGCTAAGATGGTGAACAACAGCTCTACCTGGAGCTGGTCGGCCCTGAGTCACCGGCAATGGCATAGGCTGCAGTGAAGCTGCAGTGGGCTGCCATAAGCTACCGTGAATGGCTGCCAGTAGCCAGCAGCCAGCGTGAGCTGCCAAGAGCCACTGTGAAAGGCCTTCCAGTGGTTGGCGACTGATCTGCCTCACCTGGGAAGAGCACAATGATAATAACATGGGCCAGTGAAGTGATGTCCTCCACAACTAGACTGAAGAACAAAAGGACAGCAACTTGTCTGTTCCCCTTCCCCGATTCCTCAATGCTGTTCTCCTCCCCCAATTCCCCAATAAAATCTTAAAAATCAAAACAAACAAACAAACAACAACAAAAAAACAAGTGCCGGGGATGCAATGCACAGCATGGTGATTAGAGGTAATAATACTGTATTATAAACTTGAAAATTGCTAAGAGGGTAGATCTTAAATATTCTCACCACAAAAAGGAATGATAATTTTGTGATGAGATGGAGTTGTTAACTAATGCTATGGTGGTAATTATTTTGCATTATATAAATGTATGATGTAAGCATATTGTACACCTTAAAATTGCACACTGATGTATGTCAATTTTATTTTAATAAAGCTGTGGAAAATTCATTCAATCATTTATAAAACAAATACTAAGTGCACTATGAGTGACTCACTACTTAGGCTGCTAAGATATGTGGATAAAGTAAGTCATGTAAAGGCAAAGTGAAACATGTTCTGCTATTCATACTACCTTCTCTGATTTTATTTCATTCTTGTAATTTGGTACAATTAAATATTGAGATACTGCTATTTATTTGAAATACTGAAAGTGGGCCCCTTAAAAAATTTAAACTACAACATACTTGATGTGATGTTTGTCTAAGTGTAAATGTCAAATTCATTGTATAATTATTAGTTTGAAATTTAATATTTGCTAGTCCTTAAGTACTGGGAAAACTATCAAACAAGGAACTCTCAAGAAGCTTACAGGGAATATAGATACCAAGTAATAATTAAAAGTGTGAAAAATTCAGTGCAAGGGATTCACAGGATGATGTGGTATCAAAATAAAATTGGAAATTAACAGCGATGAGAGGGCTAAGGTTTCATGCTTTTGAGGACAAATTAATAACATGGAGAAAACTCATGATCAATTCAATGTAAAAAATGTGGGACTTTAAACCTGTTGTATAGTACGATCCAAATTTTGTTATGTTTATTATTTTGACCCAAATTCATAATCAATACATGCACATAAACACACTTGCATATGTTTATATACACATACATATTTGTATTATGGGAGTGAGGGAATGAGGGAGGGAGGGAGGGGGGAGAGAGAAAGAGAAAAGAAGAAAGAAGAAGAGGAGGAGGAGGGGGGGAGGAGGAGGGGGAGGAGGGGGACGAAGGGGAAAAAACAAAGGAATTGAAATTCACCAAAATGCTAATAGTTATCTTTGGATGTGGGTACAGTTTTACAGTGGAATTTTCTTTATTCTTTTCTTCATAATATATATTCTTTTATTTTCTAAATTTTTCACAAAGAAGATGCATTGCAATCATTTTGGAAAACAGTTTGACAGTTTCATATAAAGGTACCCTTAAACCTGCCATATGATCCAATAATTCCACTTCCAAGTATTTATCTAAGAAAAGTAAAAACACCCTGTCCACAGAGAGACTTGTACATCAGTGTTCATAGTAGCTTTATTGGTAGTCACCCTAAACAAGAAACAATACAATACACATTAGCAAGTGAATGGGTAAACATGTTGTAGTAAATTGATACAATGAAATTCTTGTGTGCTTTGTTCTCAGCATTGAAAACACAGAACTGATGCATGCAACAACATGAATATCTCATAGACATTGCTAAGAAAATAAGTCTTACACAAAAAAGTGCATACTGTCTGATTCTGTTTGTGTGATGTCAAAGACTTGCAAAACTCATGTATGGTATTAGAAATCAGAACCGTAGCTGCCTGTGTCCAGAGATATCAGAAAAAGTGATTGTGAAGGGAGGACATAATGAAACATTTTGTTAAAATGGAAATGTTATTTATCATGATTGTGGTGGTGGTTACATGGGTGTATAACAGGTGGAAAGCTAGAAAATTCACAAATATATGATTAAACACCATGCTCCTTAAAAACCAATGGTTCAAAGAAGAAATTAAAATGGAAATTTATCAAAACTCATCTAACTGCACATTTAAAGTATGTGCATTTTACTGTCCACACATTCTACCTGAATTTTTTAAAAAGCCTATACCAGCATCTAAAATAACGCCTGACTCATCGTTGGTGCTTAATGCAAATTTCATAAATGAATGCATTAATACATTTTTTATGAACACCATTTTTTTGGCCAGATTCCACAGCTTTCAGTTTGATTGACCCTGGTTGTTGATATCTAAGGAAAATGTTCAGGGTTGATTTCCCTTTTATTGAAAAAATTATTTAGAATTGTTTTTTGTCCTTAACTTTCTATTGGATTATGTTGAGACATTCTCATTTTGTTATTTATTTATTGTTTTATTGCACTGCTATAAGCGGTGTGTCTGTTTTTTCTTTTTGAAATTATTGAGTTTTTTGTATCATAATAGAAAATTATTAAAATATATTTCAATAATATTTGAAAATATGCATTTTCTATTCCTTGTATTTTGAACACTGTATGCTTTATACACTTCAAAGCTGTGCTGCTAGGTAAATAAAGATTCATTTCCCTCATATATTCCTCATGGAATCTGTTTTTCATCATATAAAATATTCATATTTGTTCTCTTTAATAATTTTCACCTTGAATCTTATTGTTTCTGATATTAATTTATCTATATTTTTATTTTGGCTTGCCTACCCTTAGTATTAAATTTAATTTTATTATTCTAAATATGAAATGCTTCCTAAATTTGCTTGTATCCTTCGATATGAGACAGAATAATCATTCTCTGTATTGTTCCAACTTTAGAATATTTTCTGCCAATGTATTTCTTAATTGTGTTTTTAGTCTTCTTATATATTGTTTGTTTTCAGTTTGCCATATATGTTGTGTATGTATATATTATATATTATATATATATATAATTTGTAGACTGTTTTAAATTATATATGTAATTTGTGGAAAAATATTTATTATTTTACAATCTATAAATTATACATATATATGATTTGTAGATGCTGTCTTACTGAAATTTAAATCCGTTTTTTCATTAAACAGCTCCCTGGTTGCTGTAATTTTTAGTTTATATTTCAGAGTTCTGAAAAAATTGATTCTTTCAGAGTTTTACCATCTTTCTGTTGTTTCAGTGGAAAGACCAATTATTTGAGTGCGTAATTCTAACATTTTCTGTGACATTACTCCTCTGTGATTTTAAAAATATGCTCTATGTATCCTTTGAATTCTGAAATTCCACCTTAATTAGGGAAAGATGCATACCACTTTTAATGAATTGTGTTGAACCCTTAATGTACCCTTCCAAATTAAGTCATACATTTATTCATTTAACAAATATATTAAGCTAATCACTGTGCTAAATGTTGGAAATACAATCTAGAACCAAACAGAGAAAGCCCTAATTCTCCTGTAAATAAAACTCCCCTCTGTTAGACAACAACCATGTAAAAATTTCAACCTACAGATTTTAATATATTTATAAATAAAATAAACAGCATGCTATGATAAAGAATAATCAAAGGACTTAAACAGTTGTTGTGATGAAGGTAAGTCTCCCTAAGGAAAATGATATATAATATTAATCTAAAGAATGACTAGGAAGCAGATTTATGAAAAGCTTGGGTATGAGTTGGGGAGAGTAATCCAGGCAAGATTAACAGAAAGCCCAAAGGCCAAGAGCCAGGAAATATCCGGATGTTTTGTGAGAAATACTAGATAGTCAGTGTAATGGTGTATAATGAGGAAAGTAAAAGTGGAATTATGGGAGGTTTGAAAGGCAGTCAGAGACCAAATCAAATCAAAGAAATAGATTTTTATTTTCTATATGCAATTGGAAGCCATGAATGGCTTAATCAAAGATTAAATGTTATAATTTGTATTTAAAATTTAATTTAGATTGCTAGGTGGAGAGTCATTGGATAGGGGAATCATTGATGAACTGGATGTGAGAAATGAAAAAAATTAAAACCCGTACATATCTATAGTATTGGCACATTATTTGTTGTTATTTTAAAAGTTTTCTCCCCTTTATTCTTTCTCTACAGAAGTTCTAATTATATGAGAGCTGGAATAAGAATTTTTCTTCTCTCATACTCTGTCCTTTTTAGTGTGTCCTAGGAAATACTCTTCTATTTTATCTTCTAGAAAACTTCATACATCTTTGGCTGAATCCATTCTGGTATTCATCTATGCTATTGCAGAATTACTTTAATTTTAATTATTGCATTTCTTTTATATATATATTTTAGTTCATAGGGGCCTTTTTAAATGGGTGTAATATGAGTGTGTTTTGGATTTTTTGATGGATATAAATTGTACTTATTCTATGTTTTGTTTTTGTTTACATTTCCTCTATTCACTCTATTTCCTGGAGGTTAGTCCTCTTTCTCATGGTGTAGTATGTTGCATTTGTTTATTCCTAGCTAGGAACATCAAGGAGCATTCTTGCAAAGAATAGATCTAAATTTGTCATTAATTTAGGCCTGTAGTTTTACATAGTGCTCATTTATTTTATCTCAATCAGATCCTCATTTCTCCCTTTAGTTCCTTTAATTCCTCTAGACTTCAGATCTACTATTAATCCTCTCTCTAGATTTCCAGTACTTTTATGATTTGGATATTTGGGGGGAGAGGAGGGAATGTGCTTCTTTTCCTACTAGTCTTTCTTTATTTGTGTTTTCTAAACCTTCTTCTTTTGTCTTTCATCACTTTAAACATACTCATTTTATATTCTATCTAAGAATGCCATGCATTATATCAAGTTCTTATCTATTGCCACACCTCTTATTTGATAGGTCTAGTTATGATGGATCTTATTCTACTGAGTTTTGTACAAATGCATTCACTAATCTCATCATAAGTAAGGTTGTCATTTTAGTGAGTTCTTAGTGGAGATAGAATAGTTATATTCATCTGCTTGGTTGGTCAGGTTGACAATCTCTACTCTTAATAGTTTGTGGGAGAAAGTGTTGAGTTTTAACTTTTCTGTTACAATTGTAAAAACTTAGACACTTGAAAATGTTTAGGATTACATTTAAACAACTTATGGATATAGCTATAGTTATTACTCAACTTATAAATAATAACTAAGTATATTCAAATTTTGTTAGAATTCAACTATTAAATTCCTCTTTTAACCTCTTTTAAATAATTGTATAACTCAATTTATGTGAAATTGTTACATGTGAAAAAAGTCTGCTCATATTCATTATTTATTTACTTATATAACATTTCAACCAAATCACCATAGAATGGAAAAGATCCTTTTTTGGAACATTTATTTTTGCTGGATATTGACAAAAACAAAATTCCCCCATCATCTTTCACTGGTATTGAGAACTTCCCTCTCTTTGCAGTTTTTCAGTGGAAAATCTGCCTTTTCTGATCTTTAAATCATTCCATGTTGGCCAATTATTCTGATATCTGGACTGATTGACTTTAATAAGATAGGAGGGAAAAACAATTTGACAGTCATATATAAGTGCTTTTTTTGTTTTCCTTTAAGATGGCTTAGTTGTAGGCAGTTGGAGTGAAGTTAAGTACTACAATTACCAATTACCTGGCTCTTGGGAACTATAGACAAGTTTAAGTATTGCTAGAAGGATATACATTGGAATGTGTGTGTCAGTTGAGTGGCCTAAGAATCTGAGAGTACTTGTTGCCATTCTGAAATCATCTTCTACACATTTAAAAACCATTAAGAACAATAGCAAATTGTAGACTTTAAAATCTTTTCCGATTGCATGACAACACTGCACAGAATAAGAGATGGGACAGTTCTCCACATTAAGTCCATATCTCAGTGTAACTGTAAATAATTTTACTGTTTTAAAAAAGAGATAGACTTTTTTTAATGACAGTCCCAGTGTTCTGCTCTTGAATGTTGTTAATTCTTTTTTCAGAGACTATAAGGAGTTTTTAAAAATGAAAATGTATCCTTAAAGAAAATTATTTAAAAATTAGGTAAATTAAAATATATTTCACATTTTATTATATGGACATATTCAGTTGGAATTGGACATGAATTGTCTCTCCTAACATCTATATATAATTATCCAGACAAGTGATATGGGATACCAACAATATTAATGTCCAGTTGTCTGGGTGTCTAATTTTATTGATATGTCAAATTTGTTTTGAAATTGTAGGTAGTTTAACACATCATATTTTTAGAATTCAAGTTAAATTCTGCATATTCCCTTCAATTTTGAGATATAGATTTCACAAAATGAAAATCCTATATATGTATAACTAATTCTGTCACAGTTATTAATTCAAGAAAATAGCTGTTTTTGTTCTCCTAATTCTACCAAGAAGAATCTTTGCTTAGTTTTAAAATGTTAATTTTAAAAAGGGTATATTTGATAATACACTGCATATAATATGGTGATTTTTGCAAACTTCCTATCAATCATTCCTAACTTCTGAATAAGAAGCCACTTCTTTGATATGGCTGAGATTCTATTCTATTGTATTTAGATTCAATAAGATGAAATTGCAGTTCAATGGTCAAATCACCAATTTTATATGGCTTATATAACATAATTTTGTATAGAATTTTAAGTCTTTACAATTAATAGTCAAATTTCCTATATTTGTTTTCTTTCAAGAACTGATACTTTAGAATAAAAATATTTATTCAAATTATTCTAATTGTTACTATTTGAGCTAGGATAGTTTAGAACTTTAATGTTTTGATATCTATGAAATAAGTATTTGTTTCAAAATTCATAATGAGAAAAAGTTTCAGACCATGGAGAAAGGGGTATAATATTTAATCCACTAAAAGTAAACTATTTGTAATTATTCTTGAAGGAACAGTTGATAATTTATAAACTTATTAATGATGTTTATTAAAACAGTTGCTCCATGACTTCTAAATTTTAGCCCTTCGTGAGCTAAAATTCTATTTCCCCTGTGCCTCAAATAACAATTAAAATGTTATTTAATTTAGTGTATACCAGCCCTTGAAAGATGCACTTTAAATTACCATTAAAATAAATGTTAAGATATTGATAAACAGCCAGAAGTGTATCTGAACTGAAGCCTTACAACTATATATATGCAGAGGAAGCCACCTTGAGACTGGTAAGAGGGGCAGAGACACGGAAAAGGCTGCTCCAACATCTGCCTGTTACCATTAAAAACGGGGAGGAATATCTTGGCTGCAGAGCCCCCCCTAACCCCCTGAGGAACAAGGAGTCCCAGCCCCTCCCTAGCTCAAGGTTTTAGTGCCAGGGAGAGAAGTCCCCATAATTTCCGGTTGTAATGACCAGCAGAGATTGTGGGTGAGGGAGATTGTGGGAAGCTGGGGTACTGGGTGCCCTTCTTAAAGGTACCACACGAGACTTACCCACCAAATGGAATCATTGGCTGTGAACTTCAGCACTGGGGCAGTAGCTGGAGAGGTGGCAGGGAAATATGGTGGGGAACTGAGTTGCCTGGCTTCAGGACAGGGCCTGGAAGGGGAGCTTTCTCTCCGATGAAGGAGCTGGTGGAGGTCATTGTTTCTTTGTTGAGCCCTCCCCCTTCCCAACATAAAGACACAGGTGGCAACCATATCTCAGTCTACATCAAGCTGGCTAAAGAAGTTCATTTGCCAAATCCTGGTGATTCTGGGACCCTGCCCCACCCAAATTTCAGGTACACCCAAGCCACTTCTAGTGTTTTTTTTGTACAAACCACCTGCCTTGGCTTGTGCTGCAGATTTTCCCAGGGTCTCTCAAAGGTTTAAAAAACCCATAAAAACAGCATCTGGCATGAGCGTGTCCTGTACCTCTGGCTGAACAGCCCTAACCCTAACACTACAGGCAGCCAACTTTCAGTTCACTGCTTGCCCTCTCCAGGCATCTCTGAGCACAATGTGGGTGGTGGCCATCTGTGGATTGCTTTGTGGCTCCTGCCAGGTGGCTCCAGCTGGGGCACAAACTGCAGCTGAATCAGACCTGCTGCAGGTCCCCTTCCAGATGGTCCTGGGACTGGCACCCCCAGTGGCCAGCTTCAAAATGAGCTGGAGCATCACCCAGCCACCTCCAAAAATGACACACCCAAGGGGAAGACTGGGCAGGCACCAGAGCCCTGCTGAGGCAGATCCTGCTCTGTAGGATCAGCCCCTGCACAACAGCTCCTCCACTGTAGTCACTGCCAGTCCTCAAAACCAATGAGCCTGAGAAACAGTCCTTCCCACTGATGTGCAAATAGTAACCAAGGCTCAACTACAAGAGGAGGACACACACAACTCACACAAGGGACACACACGTAGTGCGCAACTCAGCTGACCAGGAAGACTGTGCCACTGAGCCCCATAGCACACCTACTACTAAAGGTCACTTTACTAAGACCAGGAGACATAGCAGCCCTATCTAATACATAGAAACAAATACAGTGAGTCAAACAAAATGGGGAGACAAAGAAAAATGTCCCAAATGAAAGAACACATCAAAGCTCCAGAAAAATAACTAAACAAAATGGACACAAGTAATCTACCAGATGCAGAGTTTGAAAAACTGGTTATAAGGATGGTCAATGATGTCAGGGGGAAACTTCAACAAAGATAGAAACATAAAAATGAGATAGAAAACATAAAAAGAACCAGTCAGAAATAAAGAATACAACAATGGAAATGAAGAATACATTACAGGGAATCAACAGTAGATTAGATGAAGCAGAGGATCAAATCAGTGATTTAGAAGATAAGGTAGCAGGAAACACCCAATCTGAACAGCAAAAAGATAAAAGAATCCAAAAAAATGAGGAGAGTTTAAGGGGCCTCTGTGACAACATCATGAATACCAACATTCACATTATAGGGGTACGATACAAAGACAGAGAGCAAATAATTGGAAAACTTCCCTAACCTGGTGAAGGAAATAGATATACAAGCCCAAGAAGCACAGAGAGTCTGAAACAAGATGAATCCAAAGAGGCCAACACCAAGACACATCATAATTAAAATGCCAAAGGTTAAAGACAAAGAGAGAATCTTAAACACAGCAAGAAAAACTTAGTTACTTACAAGGGAGCCCCCATAAGACTGGCAGCTGATTTCTCAACAGAAACTTTGCAGGCCAGAAGGGATTGGCATGAAATATTCAAAGTGATGAAAAGTGAGGACCTACAACCAAGCTTATTCTACCCAGCAAAGCTATCATTTAGAATTAAAAAACAGATGAAGAGTTTCCCAGACAAGAAAAAGCTAAAGAAGTTCATCACCACCAAACCAATATTAAAAGGAATCTTAGAGGGACTTTTTGTAGGTGAAAAAATAAAAAATATGAATAATAAAATGGCAATAAATACATATTTATACACAATTAATTTAAATGTAAGTGGATTAAATGCTCCAATCAAAAGATAGGGTGGCTGGACTTCCAGTAAGATGGCAGAATAGACAGATGCTGTTCCAACTACCTCCCAGGATCACAACAAAATTACAAATAATTCATAAGATATTCAACCTCTGAAGTTCCCTGGACTCTAGATGAACAGAACCTCTAAATGAAGGACTTAAAGAGGAGGCCACATCGAGTCCGGTAGGAGGGGCGGAGACGAGAGAGGGCAAACCCCATGAGGGTCACCTCAATGGTGGGGAGGCTTCTCTGGTTGGGGGCGAGACCCTCCGGCCCCACACCGCGCTCACCACCCCAGAGTTATGTTTCCGGGAAGAGAAATTCTATGATAGCTGAAAGGAGAAAATAGTGAGGACTCTCTTTGCTCGGCTCAGTGAGGCTGGGGGCGGCTGGAGAAACAGTGGAGCCAGCAAACTGACTCGATCGCTGGTGAGTACTCACCCGGTTCCTGGTGGAGGGAGTAGATTTTTGAGTGGGGCCCAGGAGCCTGTGGGTAGGACTGAACTGAGTGCCTTTGGCACAGGAGCTGGAGGTTTTGGGAACCATTATTCCCCGGTGTGGAGCTTGCACATGAGTAGTGCACAGGAGGCTGCCATTATTTCAGGGCTGGACCCTCCTACAGAGGCTCAGGTCTGGGACTGCACTGGTCTGCTGGAATTGGTGCAGGAGTGCATGTGTGCGTGCATGCGTGCACATGTGGCATTGGATCATCACCCTCCATACTGTTTGGGCTGCGTAGCCAGGGAAACGCCGGGCAAGCGTGCTCCGAATACAACAGACCTCGAAATGCGTGACTCGCCTTAGGTCCCTGATTTCTGCACTGCGTATGCAGAGTTGTTTTGGTGGCAATTGGCTGTCGGGCTGCTCGGCCTGATCTTTCAGCAGCTGATTGGGACAGGCTGAGAAAGGGAGTTTTCCTGGGAGTGTAGGGCCACGAGCTGTGCACCTGTGTGATTCAGCCGGGGCTTTCCGGGCAAGTTTGTGTGGGTTGGTTGCTAATGCAGGAGTGCATGCAGCTCTGACTTGGTGGGAGCCACTGACCACACCCTGTGGTGCCTTGGGGGTCTCCCCCACCCACCTAGAGCTGTGTTTCCAGGGGCACCCTGAGCCCCTGGTCCCTAGCTCCTATCTCTGCAGGCCACAGAGGGTTTTTTGCAGCAGTAGACAGTCCACAACAACCTGTGAGGATTTTTGGAGGTGAGCACAGTTACAAAGCACACAGCAACTAATTGTGGGAAGCTTACTTCAAGTCTAGAGGGAGGTCAGCGCATGACGCAGTGAGCCCTTCCCCCCCAGCAGCTGGTGCTGAGTCTCCCAGAATCTCTCTATTGCTGAGCAAGTGGTCTGCAGTGCAGATTACAGTGGGCAGAGAGCCCCTCCTTTTTTTCCCTCTATTTCCTTCTTTTTCCCCTCTTTCTCTTTTTCTTTCTTTATTCTTTTTTTCTTTCTAGGTGATCTAATACATCGAAGCAATCAGAGCGACAGCCAGAATGAAGAAGCAAAGAAACATGTCCCAAGTAAAAGATCAGAAGAAACCTCGAGAAATGTAACTAAATGAAACAGATGTATCCAACCTTTCAAAGACAGGGTTTAGAACACTGATGATAAGAATATTTCAGAAACTTAAGGAGGACATAAAGAAGGATACAGAAATCATAAAAAACAACCAGGTATAACTAAAGTGTACAATAACTGAAATGAAGAACACACTCGAAGGAATCATCAGTAGATTAGATGAAGCAGAGGATTGGATCAGTGATTTAGAAGACAAAGGAGCAGAAATCACCCACTGGGAACAACAAAAAGAAAAGAGAATAAAAAACAATGAAAATAGTTTAAGAGACCTGTGGGACAACATCAAGTGCAACAACATTCGCATTATAGGAATACCAGAAGGAGAAGAGAAGAAACAAGGGATTGAGAATGTATTTGAAGAAATAATGACTGAGAACTTCCCTACCCTCGTGAAGGAAATTGACATACAAGCCCAGGAAGTGCAGAGAGTTCCAAACAAGCTGAACCCAAACAGGTCCACAC
>NW_017731667.1:713638-714446 GCF_001890085.2 Hipposideros armiger | reverse complement strand
AGATCAGAAATACAAATTTCAAAATGGCAATAAATATGCACCTGTCAATAATCACTTCAAATGTGAATGGATTAAATGCTCCAATCAAAAGACTTAGAGTGGTTGAGTGGATAAGAAAACAGGACCCAAGCATATGCTGTTTACAAGAGACTCATCTCAGATCAAAAGACACACACAGACTGAAAGGAAAGGGATGGAATAAGATATTTCACACTACTGGAAATGAGAAAAAAGCGGGAGTAGCAATACTTATTACAGACAAAGTAGACTTTAAAATGAAGACTACAATAAAAGACAAAGAAGGACACTACATAATAATAAAAGGATCAATTCAACAGAGGACATAACTCTAGTAAACATCTATGCACCCAAATAGGTGCTCCTAAATATATAAAACAGATTTTGACAGACATAAAGACAGAGATCAACAGCAAGACTATCATAGTAGGGGACTTCAACACTCCGTTGTCACCAATGGACAGATCCTCCAGTCAGAAAATCAACATGGAAGCAGTGGCCTTAAATGACACTTTAGACCAGATGGATTTAATTGATATTTTTAGAGCATTTCACCCTAAAGCAACAGAATATATATTCTTCTCAAGTGCACATGGAACATTTTCCAAGATAGGCCACATATTAGGACACAAAACCAGTCTCAATAAATTTAATAAGATTGAAATCATATCAAGCAACTTCTCTGACCACAATGCTATAAAACTAGAAATCAATTATAAAAAGAAACCTGGAAAGCACACAAATACATGGAGGCTGAATAACATGCTACTAAATAGCGACTGGGTCAAAA
>NW_017731667.1:700535-711850 GCF_001890085.2 Hipposideros armiger | reverse complement strand
ATATATATATATATATATATATATATATATATATATATATATATATACAGTCATGGGACGTGTAGTATAGTGAGGGAGTGGAGTCAAGGAATTTGTAATAGATATGTAGGATACTGAGGGGAAATGGGGTGGCGGATTGGGCGAGGGGGGTTGTCACTACGAGGGTTAAAAAGTATAACTATTGCACTCTGTTGTACAGCTGAAACTAATTCTTAAAAATGTGTTTCATAAAAAAAATAATTTAATGAAAAAAAAAGATAGGGTGGCTGAATGAATAAGGAAACAAGAACCTTACACATTCTTTCAACAAGAGACTTAAGATCGAAAGACACACACAACCTAAAACTAAATGGATGGGAAAAGTTATTTCTTGAAAACGGAATCAAACAAAGGACAACAAAATGCTGGTTAGGAATATTTATACTAGACAAAATAGACTATAAAACAAAGAGTATAAAAAGAGGCAAAGAAGGACCTAATAATCCCTGTACTATGTATTAATCTGAAGAAATCCAAAATGCTACTTCAGTGGAACATGCCCATCCATATGTTTATTGCAGCATTATTTACAATAGCCAAGGTATGAAGGCAACCTAGGTGTCCATGAATGAATGAATGGATAAAGAAGATGTGGTACATATATATTGTGGACTATTACTCAGCCATAAAAATAATGAAATATTGCCATCTGTGACAATGTGGATGGACCTAGAGGGTATTGTGCTGAGTATAGTAAGTGAGACAGAGAAAGACAAATGTCATGATTTCACTTTAAGTGGAATCCAAAGAACAAAATAAATAATGAAACAGACACAAACTCATAGATGTGGAGAACATTTTGATGGTTGCCTGATGAGAGGGGGGTTGGGGGTGGGTGAAAGAGGGAAAGGGATTAAGAAGTACAAATTGGTTGTTATACAGTAGTCATGGGTAAGTAGGGTATAGCATAGGGAATATTGTCAATAATATTGTAATAACTATGTGTGGTGTCAGATGGGTACTAGATCTATTGGGGTGATAGACGGGAGGGAGATTGGGGGCAGAGTGAAAAAGGTGAAGGGATTAAAAAGTAAAAATTGATAGTTATAAAATGGTCATGTGGATGTAAAGTATAGGGAATATACTTAATAATATGGTAATTATGTATAGTGCCAGGTGGGTACTAGTCAGGGGGATCACTTCATAAATTATATAAATGTCCAACCACTATGTTGTACACCTGAAACTAATATAAATTAATATTCAGTGTCAACTGTAATTTAAAAAAAATAGGGGGGAGGTAAAGAAGAATATGTTCAAATTCCAAATATAAAACAAGTAAGTCTTGGGGATGTAATATACAGCACAGGAAATATAGTCAATAGTATTGTGATAATGTGGTACCAGTGTAATATGGTTGCTGGATTTATCATGGTGGTCACTTCTTTAGCATAAGGAAAATAATCAATAATATGGTAATAATTATTTATAGTGTCAAGTGGATATTGTTAACTGTAATGTACACCTGAAACTAATATAATATTTTATGTTAGCTATATTTTAATAAATATCTTTAGACAATGAAGTACAAAAAAAATAGAGAGAAACAAAACCTTATGCCATCATCAGGTGAGTCAAATACATCGCCCATTGGCAGAATCTGGATGGAATTTCCACTACCCATATTCTAATAATGCTGAATGGAGACAGCTATCAAAGAGTCACCTCATGAATACATAACCCACCTGAAAGAATTTAAGAAGATCCTTACTTCTATGCTTGCCTGTGGTACAGAGGTTTAGTGTCTATATCATGCAGAAGACTGGCATCTATAAGAATACTTTTTTTCTCTTTCATTAAATAATAATTTGTATATTATTTGATCACATTACTTTCCTGTTTGTTTCTTATGTGAACATAGTTTCCCTAAACTTATAGAAGGAAACATGGTTCACAATAGCATCTTCAGCTTTGCCAATATCACTCTATTGTTATTTTTTGTGAAGTGTTAAACATATAGCTGGTTGTGTTTAGACATTTCCTGCCTCTATTCCTCTACCACTTTATCTGGACCTTCTCTTTTCTTCATCTTTGTTATGCTTTTCTAGCTGAATTTTAATTTCATTCCCAGCAATTAATTCTCAGTAGAAAGCCCAGCCATGGAAGGGAAATGTAGCAGAGCAGTTTTGAGAGTACATAGCGTTAGATTGCTATAGCAGCCCCTCAGAAACTACCTTAGGATTCTTTCACTTTACTATTATTGGAGTGGGCAAAACCCCTAGCAACTTATACTTCTATTTTCAAAATGCTCCACTTTTCACTTTTCAGAGAATACTTATTGGCTATGTTTGAATTCTCCTATTCTCAAGTTGTTGAAAGACATTTTGTTTCTTTCTGCTTCTTCCCACATGATGCTGATAATATTTAGTTTCCATGTTGGTTGGTGGGGTTGTTCCTACTCACCTATACTTCGGGGCTAGAGGGGAAAAATTTTTGCATAGCTTAAATTTAATATTGTCCATGGATATTTGGTATCAGTATTTGTTTCTGTTTGATTTATGTTGGGGTTCAGGAAGAATTAAAATCTGTTTCTACTCCAATCACCGTCTTTCAAGAATTACCTTCTTTTTGTTAAGTTTTAATGAAATATTTACAAAAATTGATTATGTTTGAAATTTCAAATAAAGCATACAAATATTTAGAAAGCAGATATTTTTGAGGTCACATTCTTTGACTACCATGAAATAAAACCAGAACTTAATAGTAAAAGTTCAAGTAAATAAACAGGCAAATCCCCAAACTACAAGTTGCAAAGCACTCTTCCAAAGTCGAATCACTATGGTGTACACCTGAAATTAATATAATATTGTATTTCAACTGTAATTGAAAAATAGAAAATACTCAAATTAAGAAAGAAAGTACTATGAGGACAATAAAAAGAATGAAACATTAATTATTTAGAATACAATAAAACCCCAGAGAATCAACTGAAAAACATTAAAACAAAAAATGGAGATTGCACAATAAATGTACAAAAATAGTGTTCCAATATTTCAGAGAACAGGTGGAACTATCTTCCAAATTCTATTTACAATAACAAAAATTTAAAGATAACTAAGAATTCATTTAATTGAAAATATTCAGTACAAATGGAGAAAATATAAACTGAATAACAAAAATGCTTGAATAAATAAAAATACCTATATTATAAGGTAGAAAGAATTATTATAGAAAATACCAGTTCTTTTCAAGTTAATATTTCAATGTGATTTTAATTAAAAATTCAATAGTCCACCATGAATAATGTTGCAATGAACATAGGAGTACATGCATCTTTATGGATAACTCTTTTCAGATTTTTTGGGTAGATACCCAGAAGAAGGATTGCTAGGTAATATGATAATTCTGTTCTTAATTTTTGAGGAACCTCCATACTGTTTTCCATAGTGGCTGTACAAATTTACATTCCCACCAGCAGTGTATGAGGGTTCCTTTTTCTCCACAACCTTTCCAACACTTGTTATTACTTGTCTTATTGATAATAAGCATTCAAAGGACATTTGACTTTGGGTGGTGAACACACAGTGCAATATATAGAGAATGTATTATAGAGTTGTATACTTGAAACTTATATAATTTTATTAACCAATGTCACTCTAATAAATTTAATTTTGAAAAGTAAAGGAGAATCAGAGGAACAAATTTCTAGTTCTAAAATAAATATGTCATGGGGATATAAAGTACAGCATAAGGAATATAGTCAATAATATTGTAATAACTTTGTACAGGACAAATGGTTACTAGACTTATCATGGTAATCACTTTGTTCAGTATATAAATGTTGAATAACTATGTTGTATACCTGAAACAAATATAATATTGTATATTAATTTTAAAAATAAAAAACATTTTAAAATGTAGTAGGATTTTTTTAAACTAAAAAGGAAGTATTCTAAATTTTGCCAAGAAGGGCAGATGAGACTAATTATGAATATTTTCATATGAATAAATACATAAAAGTGTATTTATGATAGAGAATGTTCACTGCACCTGTTTAAATGTAGTAACAAAATAAGTAATTAGAACAGAGTGATACTTGTACAGTGTGAGCATCACACACACACACACACACATACACACACACACACACACACATACACAGAGTGTTTTAAAGAGCAGTGTTCAATGGGTGTAAAAGAAATCAAGGTTATTATTTCATCACCACTGCTCCTTTCTGTATATTTTATGGAGTTGATTTTTCCTCTGCCCTCTACTTGAAATCTCAGGATGGGTAAAATTTTTTGTGGTCACTCTCCAAGGATAAGTCCTCTGATCACCTTTGTCATGTCATCAAAAGTCTTCATTTTTATGTTCAGGCTTATGTAATTATCTAGATTCTAAATTTCATTTAAAACTAAAGCTTATCTCCTCCCCTAACAGGAAGCTGCAGTGGGAAAGTGGGTTCCTATAGTGATGATGCCATATGTTCACAAATTTTTCAATTCAATTTTCTCCTTTGCCCTAATACATGGCACTTCTCCCCACCCCACCCCACCCCCTTTTCTAGGTGAAATAATCAGAATGAGTGCCGATCAATGGAATGTGCATAAAAATGATATATGCCATTTCCAAGCTTAGAAACAAAGGGATTTGGAGATGGTGGAGGGACAAGGTAGAAGGGACGCAGATCCTTAAGATACTTTCCTGGAGGAGAGCTGATCAGAACACCCAAACCAGCAACATTTGCATCAGACTTTGTGATTGAGAAACACATTTTGATTTTGTTAATCAACTGTGATTCGGGTGTTTTTAATACAGATTGGCTTAGTCTGACTAATGCAGAGGCATAATTGATTCTTCCTTATTTCCATGTTTGGAGCTCCTAATGCTTATCTTATGTTTACTAACTTGGTTTCTGACATGTCTAGTGTTTTGTCTTTAAGCTGTAGAGAAGAAAGAGAGCAGGATATGTCTTATATAAATGGTAATATACAATATTAAATAGGTATTGGGGGTCCTTGTGTTTGTGGGGTCCTTTATATCTTGTCCACTGACATGTAGACTTTTTTTTTCAGTTAGACTTCTGATTTGTTATTTGTAGGAGTGTCATTATTTTCCAATTGGCAGACCTCCATTCTGCTGCCACAAGCTCTTCAGCCAACTTTTCACCATTTAGATTTCTCAGGTGTGAATCTGGCATCAGTTCCCTGTTTTTCCCCAAGTGACAGATGATGTTTATCAAGCATTATGAGTGGTGTAGTTAAAGACTGTCTCACTGCCCTTAAAGTGAGAAAAATATATATCCTACCCAGGGCCACTCTTCAAAAAACTATAGTAAGCACTCTTCATACATAGTATCACACACTGTGCAACAGTTATTCTTCCTACCCACCCCTTTGCACACTAACATAACTTAGAGGAAATCTTCCAATTTCTAACTTTTCTAACTTGATCAACTTAAACCCTTTGTACAATTAAGTAAAAAGCTAAGGTTTTTGAATTGGATTTCAAAACCCTCCATTATAATTCCTGCATAAATGATATAAAATGTCACTTTGGAAAAAAAGGAGTAGTTCCATTTGTGCATTCAGTAACCACACATTCATAAGCAACCCTCCCAACCCCATGCCCACACCATAGAAAGTATGGATTGTTCAATAAATTCAGTCATTATGTAAGTTCATTATTTGAGAGAAATTTTACTGGAAAAATATTAGATTAATGTTACCTGATTTCTGAGTTTGAAAGATATCTAAACACACTCTACAAAAAGACTGAATCTCTAAAGGAAAATATTATCATAGCTTATTAGATATATAGTACAGACATATGAATATTTAAAATTGTCTTAAATAATTCTAAAAGAGCAAGGACATTTTTGGATAATTTTGTAACAAGAAAAACATGCAAAAGGTTAATATTTTAAACTAAAGATCAAATTAAGAATCAATACAAAAATAAAAACACAAAGTAAAACTGTCATTATTTGCAGATGACATGATATTTATATAGCAAATCCTAAAGACTCTAAGAAAAAACTATTAGAAACAATTAACAAATATAAAAATAGGATATAGTATTAATATACAAAAATGTGTTATGTTTCTATACATTCACAACAAAATACCAGAAAGAGGAATAAAGAAAATATTTTCATTTATAATCACTATAAAAATATTAAAATATCTAAGGATAAACTTAACAAAGGAGGTGAAGTATATGTTCAGTGAAAACTGCAAGGCAGTCTTAAAAGAAATTGAAGAAGACACACAAAAAATGAAGATACTGCATGTGCAGGGACCGGAAGAATTAACATTGTTAAATATCCATATTATTTAAAGTAAACTATAGATTTGAAGCAATCCTTATCTAAATCCCAATGACATTTTTCACAGAAACAGAGCAAATAAATCTGCAAATTTGTATGGAACCACAAAAGACCCCAAAATGCCAAAGCAACCCTGAGAAAAAGAACAAAGCCAGAGGTATCTCACTTCCTGACTTCAAACTATACTACAAAGATGATAGTAATTAAACAGTATGGTGTTGGTAGAAAAACAGACACACAGACCAATGGAATAGAGGTGAGAACCCAGAAATAAACCTGTACATTTACTTAACAAAGGAGCCAAGTCTATACAATGGAGAAAATAAAGTCTCTTTAATAAAGGGTATTGAAGAAAGTGGACAGCCATATGCAAAAGAATGAAAATAAAAAAACTATTTTATGACATGGACAAAAATGAACTCAAAATGGATCAACAATTTGAATGTAAGACCTTAAATGATAAAAAAAAATCATAGAAGAAAACATAAGCATTAAGCTTATTGACATTGGTCTCAGATGATAACAACAGAAACCATCAAAAAAACAAAAAAGCAGCAAGCTAAATGTAAAAAAATATTTGCAAATTATATTTCGGATAAGAGACTAACATCCAAAATATGTAGAGAACTCATACAACTCAACAACAACCAAAAAACAATCCAATCAATAAATGGGCAGAGGACATAAGTAGACATTTCCCCAAAGAAGACATACAGATGGCCAATGGACATGAAAAGATGTTCAACATCACTAGTTACTCAGAAATGCAAATCAAAACCACAATTGAGATATCGCCTCACACTAATTAGAAAGACTATTATCAAAAAGATAAAAATTAACAAGTGTTTTAGAGAATGTGGAGAAAAAGTCACCCTTGTACACTGCTGGTGAGAATCTAAATTGGTTCAACTACTGTGGAAAACAGTTTGGAGGTTCCTCAAAAAAATTAAATAAGAGCTACCATGTGACCCAGCAATCCCTCTTCTGGGTATTCACCTGAAAAATTTGAAAACACTTATTCATAAATACATATGTACCCCTATGCTCACTGCAGCATTATTTATAATAATCAAGGCATGGAAACAACTTAAGTGTCCATTGATGAATGTTTGGATAAAGAGGATGTGGTACATATATACAATGAAATACTACTCAGCCATAAAAAGGTGAATTATTGCCATTTGCAACAACATGGATGGATCTTTAGAGAATTGTGGTAAGTGAAATAAGTCAGATGAAAAAGAAAAAGAACCCTATGCTTTCACTTATATGGGACATAAAACAAAAAGCAAAAAATGAACAAACAAAAACAAATTCAGAGATACAGACAACAGAATGGTGATTACCAAAGAGCAAGTGGGGTAGGAGGAGGACAAAATAAGTACTTGTAGGTTACATTCATATCTAGGCCCAAAATATAAATATAATTGCAGAACTCCCTAGATCCAATAAATATCTATCTCTCTGGAGTGTTCCAAAGTGAGAAATTTCTTCTCAGAATATCTGATTACCACACTGAGTAGTGAGTGGTACCCTGGGAGATTTCAGCCTTTCACCAGACAAAGTGATCAGTTATGGTGACAATCCTTAGAATGAGCAGTGGTATTAACTTGAAATAAATATTATTGAGTGAATAAAACTTTTAGAGAAGAGTAGCTACTAATTATTGCTGTTTTTCTTTGTTCCCAAAATATGCAAATCTAAAAATATCACATTTTAAATTAAATATGATAAATGGATTGCATTTTGTGAGTTGAGAAAGTAAATAGGGTAATATTACTAGCCTGTATAACATAGACTAAAAAAAGTTATTTGTTAAACAATATACAAAGGAAGATAAGATTACCTTCACTTTGAACCCAGATGAAATAACAGGGACCAGATTTACTCACCAGACTGAACCAAAAAAAAAAATAGACAAAATATATGAAACAATGTTTTTCAAGACACTGGGTATCAGGCATCAAAGGACAGTGATCTCTGAGAAATGGGAAGTATGGTGAGCCCAATTATTGGACCAGGTTAGAACTAGATTCCAGGTAATAGCTTAGGAAGGGGTGAAATCAGAGTCCAGTGGACTCCCTAAGTTAGGAAGACAGAACTGATGTTTTGGGGAAAAAAAGGCATCTAGATTTCTTGAGGCAGACTACCAGAAAAAAAATGATAGCCACAGACAGAGAACCCCAAAGAACTACCAGGAGTTCCCCCTAACTCTTTATTTGAATATTCATCAATACATGCATGTAAGGAAACTATTCAAAGCTGCAGGGAAAATGAGAAGTAATACTGTCTGGTGCACACACAGTGCTCCCACCAAAGTCTGGAAAATCTCATAATTCATATGGCGTTAGTCTTGCATCAGAAGTAGAAAATAGCCCTACAAATCTAGCCTTACAAATTTAAAAAGCAAGAACAGAAAGAAAACAATTGTTTTCAAGTAACTTACCTGCACCATAGAATAATGCTGAAAGATAATTATAGACGTATAAATATATCCAGCATCCAACAAAGAGAAACACAATATCTGGAATCCAATAAAAATTACCAAGCATGCACACTAAAGAAGATATACAAATATCCTATAAACACATGAAAAGATGCTGAATATTTTCTGTCATTAGACAAAAGCAAATCAAAATCACAATGATCAGACTGATAAAGAAAAATAAAATATGATCTCATATATAGAAGCTAAAGGACAACATAAACGAATGAACAAAACAAAAACAGACCGATAGATGCAGAGAACAAACTGATGGTTGCCAGAGGAGAGGGCGAATGGGGAGCTGGGTGAAAAAGGTTAAGGGATTAAGAAATACAAATTGGTAGTTACAAAATAGTCATGGGGATGTAAAGTACAGCATAGAGAATATAGTCAATTATGTTGCAAGAACTAAGTATAGTGCCAGGAGGGTACTAGACTTATTGGAGAGAACACTGCATAATGATATAAATGTCTAACCACTATACTGTACACATGAAACTAATGTAAAATAATATTGAATGTCAACTGTAACTGAAAAAATAAATAATTTTTTATTAAAATATATTGGGGTAACAACAGTTAGTAAAAATGCATAGATTTCAAATGTACAGTTCTGTAATATATCATCTATATATTACATTGTGTGTTCACCAATCAGAGTCAGTTTTCCTTCCATTATCATGTATTTGATCCTTTTTACCCTCATCTACCTCCCCCCGCCCCCCTTAGCCTCTGGTAACCACTAAACTATTGACTGTCTCTATGAATTTTTCTTTCTTTGTTTGTCTTATTCCTTTGTTGCTTTCAGATTTATATTCCACATATCAGTGAAATCATATGATTCTTGACTTTGTATGACTTATTTTGCTTAACATAATAATGTCAAGATCCATCCATTTTGTCACAAATGTCACTATTTTATCTTTTCTTATGGCAGAGTAGTATTCCACTGTGTATATATACCACACATTGTTTATCCAATCATCTATCAATATATGCGTATGAAAAGATGCTCAACATCACTAATCATCAGAGAAATGCAAATAAAAACCACAATGAGATACCACCTTATAACAGTTAGAATGCCTATCATCAAAAAGACAAATAATAACAAGTGTTGGAGAGGCTGTGGAGAAAAAGGAAACCTCATACACTATTGGTGGGAATGCAGATTGGTGCAGCCACTATGGAAAGCAGTGTGCAGTTTCCTCAAAAAATTAAGAATTGAATTACCGTATGACCCAGCAATCCTTCTCTTGGGTATCTACACAAAAAATCTGAAAACATTCATCCATAAAGATATATGTGTTCCAATGTTTATTGCAGCTTTGCTTACAGTGGCCAAGACATGGAAAAAAACAAAAATAAATAATTTAAAAAAAATCACACAGAGATACTACTTTTCACATATTGAAATGGCAAACAAACAAAAAAAAAAACAAAAAAAACTTGACCGTACTATGTCTTGATGAGTACGTAGAAAAAGTAGAAAATCTGGAAATCTCATCCATTATTTGTGGGAATTAAAATAGCACAGAAACTTTGAAAAATAGTTTGAGAGTTTCTTAAAAGTTAAACAGAAATCTACCGTATTATCCAGTCATTACACTCCTATGTATTTATTCAAAAGAAATGAAAGCATATGTCCATACAAAGACTTGAACACAAATGTTCTAGCAGCTTTATTTATAATACCCCCAAACAGTAACCAATTCAAATATTCAACAGATGAATAGTTAAACAAATTATGGTGTGTCCATACAATGGAATATGACTCAGCAATGAAAAATAATGGACTATTCGACACATACAACATGAATGAATCTGAAAATACTTATGCTGAGTGAAAGATGCCAGAGAAGAATGTGCACATTCTGTATGATTCCATTTATGTAAAACTCTGGAAAATAAAATCTAATTGATAGTGATAAAAAGGAGGTCAACATTTACTTGGGGACAGAGGTGGTAGAAAGGATAAGTGTTGGACAAGGGACTTCAAAAGGGCTGGAGGAAAACTTAGGGGACAATGGATATGTTCGTTATGTGGACTGGTGTTTTTTTCACATTTGTCAAAACTTATCTAATTGTATACTTTAAATATGTGTTGTCTATTTTTTGTCAACTATAACAATAAAGCTGTTAGACATTTAGAAAAGATAGGCAGTAAGTGTAATTTATAAATATTTCAGTACAATATTAAGATTTAGGGGGATAAGCAGACTGTAAAATCCTTTGTTGAAGTATAAGAATAAGGCACATAGGTGAGGTGGGAAAAGCAAAAGCTAATATCAAAGATAATGGAGATATATCAATATATTCACAATTGTATAGGAATAACATGCAAAAATGTAAATGTGCAACTTTTAAAAAATGTTTTAGCTGGGCCGGCCGAGTGGCATGACGGTTAAGAACTGGCTTGGGACCCCAGAGGGCCCCGGTTCGGATCCCACATATGAGGGCCAGTGGCACTGCCCTCCACAGCTAAGATGCTGAACAACAGCTCAACCTGGAGCTGGGCTGCCA
>NW_017731667.1:698809-700410 GCF_001890085.2 Hipposideros armiger | reverse complement strand
AACATCCTCCACAAGTAGACTGAAGAACAAAAGGACAGCAACTTGTCTGTTCCCCTTCCCCAATTCCCCAGCACTGTTCCCATCCCCCCAGTTCCCCAATAAAAATCTTTAAAAAATGTTTTAGCTAAGTAATGATCCTCATGTTATATTTACAAGAAAGATAAAATAATTCTTTTCTTACAAACTAAGGAATCTTCAAAAGAAAGAGTGATCTAGCCTAATTAGATCCTGCAAATGATGATAAATCATTACATTTATGGGAACAGCTTAAAATGCACAAATTTTTCTTTTTCATTCATTCTTACTAACATTATTCATTGATCTCTTCTATGTATTCACAACAGAGAAGCTTACCACTACTTTGTTTTTTTTCCAGTTTTATTGAGATATAATTGACAAAATTATATGATATTTAAAGTGAATGACTTGATGATTTGATATACATATACATTGTGAAAGGCTTCCCCCATCTGCTAACCAGTGCTTTAAATAAAGAATTGAAAGTAGTGTATAAAAATATCATTCTTGTAAGCTTTTATTCAAAACTTATAGCTTTAAGGAAAGGTGGTGGTATAACTACATAAAATGACTATAGTAAAAGCAAACATATAGTTTATTAGTTGGCAATTTACTATAAAAAATAAGTTTCCTTATTCTGTTATCTGTGTATCTGTGTATGTATCTATCTATGTATCTATGTATCTATCAATCTATCATCTATGCATCTATGTATCTATCAATCTGTCATCTATGTATCTGTGTATCTATCATCTATCTATCTATATATCTTTTATTGTCACTGCAGACAATGAATTCTTATTTTATTCAGTATCATATTAGTTTTAATTGTTTGTACTATGTAACTAATGACATGGTTCTCCTTTTCCTTTGCTCACTGGCAGTTTGGGTATTTTTTTTAATAAAGTGTCTGTTCATGCCTTGTGTCTTTTTTTGATGTTTGTGATTTATCTTTTTACATTTTTGTGTGTAAGACTTCTTTATCTATTCTGTTGTGCTTTTTATGCAGTCTGTCAGATACACGTATTGTTATAAGTGAAAAAGGAACATAATGCTGTGGTAACAGAAAAAGAAAGAGATTACCTCCTGCTAAAAGAATATTTAGAGAAATAAATTAGAACCAAACAAGAAGTGATCAAGAGGATTAGTGGTCATACTATTTTTCAGGAAGGAAAAGTGAATCATGTTGATAACTTTGCATGCTGGCTCTTTTCAGCTTTCTCTTGCTACAATCAGGTTCTTGAATTCTAGTTACTACTCCCAATTCTTATTATCTTTCATCCCTCTAGGATTTCAAAAACTTACAGTGGAGAGACTGAGAGTAAAATTGCTTAGCAATAAGTAATTTAAATTAAAGGTAGACATAATGTACCAGATCTGTATGTAACACTATGGGTAGCTTCCATACATTGAAATTGAGTTAAAAAAACAACATTTAGGGTCGGCCGAGTGGTATATTGGTTAAGAGTTGTCTTGGGACACCAGCTCTGAGCAGCAGGGCCCCGGTTTGGATCCCACATGAGGGCAAGTGACACTGCACCCTCTACAGCTAAGATGGTGAACAAAAGCTGGACCTGCATCTG
>NW_017731667.1:655652-698623 GCF_001890085.2 Hipposideros armiger | reverse complement strand
AAAAAACACACACAAACATAAACACACATATTGATATGGTTTGAAAGGTCTTGTAACAAACTCATAATAATGATATTTTATTTGAGGAAAGGGCGGTATGGTGGTAAAAGAGATGAACATCAGCATTGTTGGCCAAGTTATTTTAGCTTTCCTTGTAATGCTCTAACATTTACTAATGAAAATGGATTCAAATACAACTTCTCATTAATAATTAATGCACATGCAAGAAGAGATACAGAAAAGTGATGTTACAAAAATGGCATAGTAGGAAGCATCAAGAATTCGTCACTCCACTGAAGCAATCATTAAGCTTGCAAACCTGATGGAATCAACTCTTTCTGATCTCTCAAATCTAAACAAATACTTGCAGTAACCAAGGGGAAGGAATAAAAGACAGAAAGAAGAAAGAGACAGCTAAATTTCAATACAAAAGTGTTGTGGTAGTTTTCTTATCTACCTGCCATTTTCAATTCTCCAGCTCATCTGTGACTGTGTAGACAACAGATCAAATTCCTGGTGTGGCTTGTTGCTGCCAAATTGATAATATGGATTTTTTTCCTCAAAAAAATGTGGTTGTGCATTTTGACTTGTCTGTCAGTTCTATAAGAGATGGGGCAGAAGCTGGTTTTTGTTTCATCCCCCTCAGGCTTGAGTGCCTTCTGGTCAGTGTCTAATGAAATCATGTAAAGACATACAGTACTCCTAGATACCTGGAGCAAAAGATGGAACAAAAAGTAAACATCACACAGACCGAACAGCCTGAAAAATAGGAAGCTGACAAGGATGATTCTTGGAAAAATAGGGCTTTGTAGGCTATCATATATAACAGGGAATCTGGAGTGCAAAGCATATGTTTAGGGACAGTAACATGTTCAGAAAAAAACAGGAAAAGATTTTAAAGTTGCACATCTGGCTGATCTTTGGGGCTTGCATTATCAAGAAGTGAAGGTTAAGGAGGAGTTGTATATGGCCTGAGTTAGCATTGAAGAACTCCCTGGCTAAGAGTCAAATGAAAAGACTGAGAGTATTTAGTTTTCTTTTTGCCCCAGGAATTTAAGGAAATCTCTACAATGGCACTGACTGATCAATGAGATAAAAGAAAACAGACTTCAGTGATCACACATGGCAAAAAATACAGTTTTTGCAAAAATTATTGGTAAAAGTCACTAAACAAATGGATGGCTACAACCTTCAACAATCAATGACAGTAATCCCTGGGGAAAAGATAGAATCTGATTTCTAGAGTTAACAAATTTAATATTTATTTAATTCAGCTTACAACAAAAAATTACAAGGCATATAGTGGATCAGTACAGTATTACCCATTCACAGGAAAAAAAAAGAAAGAAACCATCCTAGAAGAAACCTAGGCATTGGATTTATTATATGAAGACTATTAATAAACTGTCTTAAATATGCTAAAAGAGCTAAATGAAGCCATGGACAAATAACTAAAAGAAACAAACAATCTGAGGGTTTCAATCTGTAGCCTGCAACATTGCCCACAAACAAGATATTATTCTGTACTTAAAAGCTTTGAAACATGGCATTGATTTGACCTCCTTATAGGTGGAAGTCCTTTCAGGTGTCTATTCCCAGAGTAGCATGTTTTCATCTCTATTGAATATTTACTCTGTCATGTAATTCTGCTTTAAGGTCAGCTAATCTAGTTTTCAAAAATTCTTCAGCTGCTTTCACATCAACACTTATAGACTCATCATTAATTTTCACATTATGCAATGAGTAGTGATTCTTGGATTGTTTAAACCACCCAGAGCTATCAGTAGATTCAACATCATAGTCAGGTCCAGACTTTTCATTCAACTTCACAAACCTTTTGCTTTGGCCATCATTGTCATGGTGCCAAGAGGGATATGCTTCTGTGTCTGGTCTAGCTTCCATCATTTTGTTCTTATTCTTTAAGATCATAGCTATGGTGACAGAAGACATGGTTGGCTGGAGAGCAGTAATCATCACTGATTTTCCACATTTGTAGTCCTTCACCACTTGTAATTTTATTTCTAGGTCAATCACTCAATGTGGCCTCTTACTGGCAAGATTAGCAGTAGATTTTCTATGTTTAGGGGCCATGATGAATAAAACAAGACAAGATTAAATCAAGCACAATAAAAATTGATGTAATCAAAAGATGTGGTAAATGCAAAAGGTTTGAGGCTCCTGCTGGCATAACAAAGCATACTGTTTTACAGCAAACTTTTTTTACAAGTAAAAAAAGTATACTCTAAAATAGCTATAAAAAGCCATGTAGTAAATACATAAATCAGTACCAGCTGCTCATTATCATTACGAAGTATTATGTACTCTCTATAATTGTATGTGCTATACTTTTATAAAACTGGCAACACAGTAGGTTTGTTTACACCAGGATCACTACAAACATAGGAGTAATATGTTGTGCTATGATGCTATAATGGTTACAACATCCCATGCAATAAGAATTGTTGAGCTCCATTTTAATCGTATGGGACTATCATCATATATACGGCCCATTGTTGACTGAAACATTGCATACAGTACATGACTATACTGATAAAACTTAAATCTATCCAAAACATACAAATAATACACCAAACCCCAATATAAGTGAAGCCAACTTTGAGAAAATTAATGGGAAAAATAGATAGTTCAATAATAGTTGGAGACTTCAATACCTTACTTTCAATAATGGATAAAACATATAGGCAGGAAAACAATAAAAAATAGAGGAAATGAACAACATTAGAAACAAAATAATACAAACATATAAACACTGCAACCAACAACATCAGAATACATATCCTTCTCAACTGCATATGGAACATTTCAGAGTAAAGTACATGTTGGGACACTAATCAAGCCTCAATAAATTTAAAAAGATTGAAATCACACAAAGTATCGTCTTCAGGAAGTTAGAAATTAATGGAACAAAAACTGAAAAATTCAAAAGTATATAGAAATTAAGCAACACACTCTTTATCAGCAAATAGGTCAAAGAAAAATTGCAATAAAAATTAGAAATTATAGATAAATGAAAATATAACATACTAAAACCTATGGACTGCAGTAAAAGCAGTAATCAGAAAGAAATTTATATCTATTAATACCTATAATAAAAAAGTATAATATCAAATCAATACCTCAACTTTACAACTTAAGGAACAAAGAAAGTAAACTGCTAAATTCAGGAAATAAGTAGCAAAGATTAAAGTGAAAATACATAAAATGGAGAATGGAAAAACAATAATCAACAAAAATAAAGTCAATTTTTTTAAATATCAAAGAAAAAATTCCAAACCCTTAACTAACTTGACTAAGAAAAGCAGAGAGACGATTGAAATAACTTAAATAAAAAATGACAATGAGGTTATTACTACCAAAAAATACACAAATAAAAAGGATTATAAGAGAATAATATGAATAATTGTGTGCCAAAAATTAGACAATCTAAGTCAAATGGATAAAAGCTTAGAAGCATACAAATTACTAAAATAATGCAAGAAGATATAATTTCTGATCATAGCTATAAAAAGTAAAGATATTGAATCAGTAATATTTTTTTAAAAATCAGGACAAAAAGAAGTCCAGTACCAGATGGCTTCACTGGTGAATTTTACTAAACACTTTAGAAAGAATTAATACCAACCTTTCTAAAACTCTTTCAAATAATAGGAGCAGAGGAAACACTTTCTAATTCATTCTATGGTGCCAGTATTACTCTATTATCAAAGACAAAGACAACATAAGCAAAAATATCTACATACCAATTTCCTTTAAGAACATAGATGTCAAAATTTTCAACAAAATGCTGCAAATGAAGTTCAATAACATATTAAAATAATTATACACGATGATCAGTTGAAATTTATCCCATGAATACACGAGTGGTTCAACTCAAGAAAACCAATGTAACACACAACATCAATAAAATCATGGAAAAACCACATGTCATTTCAATTGATACCCAAAGAATATTTTACAAAATCCAACACCCTTTCATGGTTTAAAACAAAAACAACAACAAGAATAACAAAACACTCATTAAGCTAGGAAGAGAATGGAACGCCCCCAACATGATAGAAAATGTCTGTGAAAAAGACAATAATTAAAGATTAAAGACTTTCCCATTAAGATCAGGAGCAAACAGTGATGCCTACTTTCACCACTCCTATTCAACATGGTACTTGAAATCCTAGCTAGATGAATTAGTCAAGAAAGGGAAATAAAAGACATCCAAATTGAAAATAATGAAGTAAAACTATTTCTATTCATGGAAAGTATTCTCCTCTATGTAGAAAATCCCAAAGAATCCACAGAAATACCCTACTAGACCTAATAAACAAATTCTGCACAGATACAAGGTATAAGATCAACACATAAAATCAGTTGTATTTCCATACAACAGCAATTGAACTTCCAAAAATAAAAACAAAACAAAACACCAATTCTATCTACAATAGCATCCAAAAGAATAAGACACCTTAAAATAAATTTAACCATAAAGGTCAAAGCCATATTTACTTAAAATTATGAAACATTGATAAAAAAATTAAAGAAGACCTAAATAAATGGGAAAAAAATTCCTCCTGTATCATGAATTAAAAACTTGATATTGGTAAGATGTCTATACTACCCAAAACAGTCTATAGACTCAATGCAATCTTTATCAAAATTTCAATGGTCATTTTAGCAAAAATGGAAAAACCTGTCCTCACATTCATATGGAATTACGAGAGCCCTAAATTGCCAAAACAATACTGCAAAAGACAAACAAAGCTGGAGAACTTACCTGTCCTGATTTCAAAACTTTCTATAGGCAAACATATACACTATATACAAAAATAAAAATTAAAAAATAAAACCTCAAAATGGATCAATAACATAAATATCAGAGCTAAAAACTATAACACTTTTGGAAGAAAAAATAAGGGTACATTTTATGACCTTGGATTTGGTAATGCCTTGTTAGATATGACACCAAAAGTGCAAGAGACAAAAAATAGATAAATTTTATTTCATCAAAATTAAATACATTTGTGCATCAAAGGAAAGCAATAAGAAAGTGAAAAGACAACCTGGGCAATGGAAGAAAATATTTCCAAATCATATATCTGACAAGGTTCCAGTTTCCAAAAAATATGAAGGACTCTTACAACGTAACAACAAATAAGCAAATGATGGGAAAAACACTTGAATAGACATTTCTTCAAAAAGATAAACAAATGGAAAATAAGCATATGTGAAAATGTGCAACATTATTAGTCATTAGGAAAACCCAAACCCAAACCACAGTGAGATACCACCCCACCCCCCCAACTACAAAGATGGCTAAATAATTTTTTAATTAAAAAAAGAAAACCACAAATATTGGTAAAAATTGGAGCCTTTGTATACCACTGGTGGGACTGTAAAATTGTTCAGCTGCTGTGGGAAACATTTTTGCGTTCTTAAAAAAGTTAAACACCATTACCAAAAACCCAACAATTGCACTATGTACCCAAATTCCATCTATATACCCAAAAGAATTGAAAACAGGCACTCAAATACTTGTACAGGAATGCTCATAGTAGCACTATACAGAAGAGCAAAATTGTAGAAACAACCTACCCATCAACAGATAAATGGATGAACAAATTGTGGCATATATATATCTAGTGGAATGATATTTTCTTGTTACAGCAATGAATTACTGATACATGCTATAATGTGGATGAGCCTCAGAAATATTATGGTGACAGAAATCCAAGAAGCAGAGTAGATAAACGTTATACTTGCTCCCTCCCAAGACGACAGTAAAATTACAACAAAATTATACAACAATGAACTTGGGGAACCATCTGAAGTCTAGCTGAACAGAAGTTTTATAACTAAGGATATAAAGAAGAAGCCACACTGAGACTTGTAGGAGGGGCAGAAACGTGGAATGGGCAGCCCCACACATGCATGTGGTGGTTTAGAATTGGGATGGATATCTCAGCCACAGAGGTGTCCCCAGAGGAGAGAGAGACCCCAGCCTCACAATGAGCTACCCAGCCCTGAGAAGTAGCGCCAAGCAAAAGACCCCCACAACATTTGGTTGTGAAAAACAATGGGGATTTTGACTGTCCAGATGGGACTGAAGGCTGTGGAAAACCCAAATATCCACTTAAAGGGTTCACGCACAAAGTTACTCACTTGTAGGAACTCACCCTGGGCTCTGGTGAGGAACAGTGACTTCGGAAGCATCACAGACATACAGGGAGAGACTGAGTTGTGTGTCTTTAAGGCAACAACTGGAGGAACAGTCAACATTTTCCTGTGTAGAACCCTCCTATGCAACTGGAAGGGAGGCATCTTCTTTCCTGTGTTAAATGCCCCACACATCACCAAATGTAAATCTGCAATGGCCTAGTGAACTCTCCTTGCTCACCCCCTTACTCCCCCATGGTCAGTCCCTGGAATCTTGCCCCACCCAACTCACTCAACATCTGAGGGACTTTCTCCACTAACAGCCAGCCCCCTTTGCATTGCACTCTTTCATGGACAACTCTAGGGAGTAAGTGGGCCCCATGAAGGCAGAAGCTGGGCTCAGTGTGCTCTAAGGCATTTGGTGAGTAGATCCAGGCTCACCACTGCTACCAAAACAGAATAACATTACCCTGGTGAACACTTGCCTGACCTTGGTGAATCCCTGAGATCATTCCTCTTCCAACTTGCATACTGCATGAGGTTCTATAAGCAGCAGAGCCTTATGGGAGCCAGGAGGTGACAGCAGGCCTCAGGGTATACTGTTTTTTTTGTGGAGCTACCCCAGGTCTGGTAGTGGTGGCAGCCATTCTCCATTCACAGTGTTGCTTCTTTCATGTCCTTCTAGGTCCATCTCAGGCAGAGACAAACCACGGATTGGTTTGTTGCTCCCACCAGGTAGTCTTCAGCTAGTCACTGGCAGTGGCAGATCTGGGTCTGCACTGGAGCCCGTCCCCCCGAAGAGTCTCCAGAAAAACATACCTGGAGGTCAATTTCAGACCACAGCAGAGCACCAGCAAATTAGCCTCACAAGCAGCACACCTAAAAGGTGGTCTCGGCAGGCACCAAAGCCCACTGAAGTGAATTCTGCTCCACAGAGTAAGCACCTGCACAGCAGCCCTTAAGCTGTGGAATAAGTCAAACCCCATAGCCAGTCACCCTGAGGGTCAATCCCACCCAATGATATGCCAACACCAATCAAGGCTGAAATATAGCAAGGGGACACACACACCCACACAATGGACACTATTGGAACACCCAACACATGTGAGCAGGGGCACTGTGCCACTGGGTCCCACAGGGCACCTACTAAATAAGGCCACCTGGCCAAGACTTGAAGACATAGCAGATATATCTAATACATAGAAACAAACACAGAGAGGCAGCCAAAATGGGGAAACAAAGTAATATTTCCCAAGTAATAACAGGAGAAAACGCCAGAAAAAAAAATCTAAACAAAATGGAAGCAAGCAACATATGAGATACAGAGTTCAAAGCAATGGTCATAAGGATACTCAAAGAACTTAGTGAGAATGTCAACAAAGAGCTAGGAAGGATAAAAAAAGAATATAGAAAGCATAATAAAGAGCCTGTCAGAAGTGAAGAATGCAATAACTGAAATGAAGAGTGCACTAGAAGGAATCACCAGCATACTACAAGAAACAGAGGATTAAATCAATGATTTAGAAGACAAAGTAGCAGAAAACATCCAGTCAAAACAGCAAAAAGAAAAAAAAATGAAGATAGCTTAAGAGACCTCTGGGACAACATGAAGAGTAATGACATGCACATCATAGGGGTACCAGAAGGAGAAGAATGAAAGCAATGGGTAGAGAGCCTATTTGAAAAAATAATGACTAAAAAAATTTTTCTAACCTGGTGAAGGAAATAGACATACAAGCCCAAGAAGTGCAGAAAGACCAAAAAAAGATGAACTCAAACAGGCCCACAACAAAACTCATTATAATTAAAATGGTAAAGGTTAAAAACAAAAAGAGAATCTTAAGCAGCAAGAAAAAGGCAACTATTTGGTGTCGGAAAAGTCATGATGCATTTTTGCAATGAAAAACATAGAAAAAATATGTCATGACTTTTCCGACAAGCCAATAAATACAAAGGAGCTGATTATGAGCTGATTTCTCAACAGAAACTTTGGCGGCAAGAAGGGATTTGCATGAAATATCCAAAGTGATGAAAAGCAAGGACCTACAACCAAGACTACTATATCCATCAAGGCCATCATTTAAATATGAAGGAGAAATAAACAGCTTTCCAAACAAGAAAAGCTAAAGGAGTTCATCACGACCAAACCAGTATTAAAAGAAATGTTAAAGGGAGCTCTTTAAGAAGAACAAGGTGGGAAAAAGAAAAGAACATAAAGATTAATAATAAAATGGCAATAAGAATGTATCTATCAATAATCACTTTAAATGTAAATGATTACATGCTCCACTCAAAAGACATAGGGTAGCTGAATAGATAAGAAAACAAGAACTATACATAAGCTGTCTACAAGGGACGCATTACAGATTGAAAGATACACAGAGACTGAAAGTAAAGAAATGGAAACAGTTATTTCATGTGAATAGGAACAACAACAAAACAAAGATCTGTGTAGCAATACAGTCAAAACAGACTTTAAAAAAAGGCTATAATAAGAGACAAAGAAGGACATTACATAATGATAAAGGGATTAACCAACAAGAGGACACAACCCTTGTAAACATTCATGCACCCAATGTAGGGGAACCTGAATATATAAAGCAAATGGTGATTAACATAAAGGGAGAGTTCGACAGTAATATAACCATAGTAGGGGACTTCAACATGCCATTGACAACAATGGACAGACCTTCCACACAAGAAAATCAACAAGAAAACAGTGGTTTTAAATAACACACTAGACCAGATGGATTTAATTAATATTTTTACAGGATTTCAATACAAAGCAGCAGAATATACATTCTTTTCAAGTGTACATGGAACATTTTTCAAGATGGAACCTATGCTAGGCCTCAAAAGATTGAAATCATATCAAGTGTCTTCTCTGACCACAACGGTATAAAGCTAGAAATCAATTTCAAGAGAAAAACTGAAAAATACACAAACACAAGGAAGCTAAATAACATGCTACTAAATAATGAATGGGTAAACAATGAGATTCAGGAAGAATTCAAATGATATTTTGAGTCAAATGAAAATGAAAAAGCAATGACGCAAAATCTATGAGACACTGCAAAAGTTGTCCTAAGAGGGAAATTCATAGCAACACTGATCAAACTCAAGAAACAAGGTACATCTCAAATAAATAATCTACACTTACAATTAAAGGTACTAGGAAAAGAAAAACAACAGAGCCCAAAATGAGTAAAAGGAAGGAAATAATAAAGATAAGAGTAGAAATATATGAAATAGATTCTAAAAACACAATACACCTCTCACAAAGTGATAAACCCCACCAAGTCTACTACTACCCCTCTGACATCGTTACAATACCACTGACTATATTCCCTATGCTGCACTTTACATCCTGTTACTATATATATTTGACATTCAATATTATTCTACATCAGCTTCAGGTGTGCAGTGCAATGGTCAGGCATCTACACAATCTATGAAATGATCCCCCTGGTAAGTCCAATACCCATCTGACACTCTACATAATCTTAACATTATTGATTATATTCCCCATAAATGTCTAATCATTACGTTGTTTTATACACCTAAAACTAATACAATTTTAAAAAAACTCTTAAAACAATTTTAAAAATGCAAAAGATCAATGAAACCAAGGCCTGGTTCTTTGAAATGATAAACAAAATTGATAAGCCTTTAGCCAATCTCATAAAAAAAAAAAAGAGAGAGGAGCCAAATAAATAAAATCAGGAATGAATGAGCAACAGTTAGAACTGACACTATGGAAATACAAAGGATTATGAGAAAATATTGCAAGGAATTATATGTGAGCAAATTGGAGAATCTGGAAGAAGTGAATAAATTTCTAGAAAAATACAATCTTCCAAGGCTGAATCAAGAAGAAACAGAAAATCTGAACTAACCGATTACTACAAATGAAATTGAACCAGTAATAAAAACAAACAAAAAACTTAATAATTAAATGTCTTGGACCAGATTGCTTCACAGGTGAATTTTACCAAATATTCAAAGATTGAACACCTACTCATATCTTTCTCAAAGAATTCCAAAATTTTCAAGAGGAGGAAAAGCTCCCAAGCTGATTTTACAAGGCTACTATTACTGTGGTTCTAATACCAGACAAAGATTTCATATATATATATATATGCTGATGTTTCTGATCAACATAGATGCAAAAATCCTCAGCACAATATTAACAAACCGAATTCAGCAATACATTTGAAAGAGCATACACCATGATCAAGCAGGATTTATTCCTGGGATGCAAATTTGGTTCAATACTCACAAATCAATTAATGTGATACACTATATAAAACAAAAAGAAAGGTAAAAACCATATGATCATATGAGTAGATGCAGAGAAAGTGTTTGACAAAACCCAGCAACCGTTTATTATAAGAACTCCCAGTCTAGTGGGAATAGAGAGAACACACCTCAAAATTAAAAGCCATATATGACAAAGCCATTGCTAACCTCATACTCAACAGGGAAAATCTGAAAGTGTTCTCTTTAAGATCAGGGACAAAAAAGGACATCCACTTTCACCATTTTTATTCAACATAGTATTGAAAGTCCTAGCCACAGCAATCAGTCAAGAAAAACAAACAGAGGGGATCCAAATTGGAAAGAAAAAAGTTAAACTGTCATTATTTGCAGACAATGTAATACTGTAGAGAGAAAATCCCAGATTCCACCAAAAAAAATATTAGGACTGATAAAAGAATTCAGTAAAATGACAAGTTACAAAATTAATATTCAAAATTCGGTGGCATTTTTATACACCAATATGAACTGTCAGAAACATAAATTAAGAAAACAGAAATTAAGGAAACAATCTCATTTACAATTGCATCAAACAAATAAAATTAAATACCTAGGAACAAATTTAACCAAGAGATAAAAGACCTGTAGTGGGAAAACTATAAGACACTGAAGAAAGAAACTGAAGAAGATATAAATAAATGGAATCATATACTGTGCTCAAGAGTAGGAAGAATTAACATCATTAAAATGTCCATATTAACCAAAGCAATCCACAGATTCAATGCAGTCCCTATGAAAATACCAATGGCATTTTTCACAGAACTAAAACAAATAATCTTAAAACTTATGTGAAACCACAAAAGACCCTGAATAGCCACAACAATCTTGAGAAAAAAAGAACAGAATTGGAGGTATTATGATACGTGATATCAAACTATATTACAAGGCTATAGTAATCAAAAGAGCATGGTAGTGGCATAAAAACAGACTCATAGGTCAAGGGAAGAGAAAGAATAGAGAACTGAGAAATAAGCCCACATCTCATTTAATTTATGATACAGGAGGCAAGAACATACAGTGGGGTAAAAGTTGTCTATTTAATAAATTATGTTGAGAAAACTGGACAGATACATGCAAAAATAATATGAAACTGAACCACTCTCTTACACCATATACAAGAATAAACTCAAAATGAATTAGATTTAGGTGTAAAACCAGAAACCATGAAACTCCTAGAAGAAAATACAGGAAGTAAACTCATATGTTGCTCTTAATGATATTTTTTCTGATATAGCTCCTTGAGCAAGAGCAACAAAAGAAAAAATAAACAAGTGGAACTACATCAAAATGAAAAGTTTCTGCACAGCAAAGGAAACCTCAACAAAATGAAAAGACCATTTACTGAATGGACATAGATATTCACCAATGATACATCTAATAAGGGGTTAATATCCAACATTTATAAATAACTCATACAACTCAACATAAAAAAATCCAATAAAAAAATGGGCAGAGAACCTGAATAGACATTTCCCTAAAGAACAAAATAAATGAACAAGCAGACTCAGAGATAAAGAGGACAAACTAATCGTTACCAGAGAGGAGGGGGTTTGGATATCTTGGTGAAATAGGTGAAGGAAATAAGCAATACAAATTGATGGTTACAAAATAGACACAGGAATGCAAAGTACAGCATAGAAAATATGCTTTTATAGTCAATAATGTTGCAACAACTATGTATAGTGTTGGGGGGGGTACTAGGCGTATGGGGGGAATCACTGCATAAATTATATAAATGTCTAACCACTATGCTATACATCTGAAACTGATATAAAATAATATTAAATGTCAAGTGTAACTGGAAAAAAAATCAAAAGTACATTACGCCAATTGAAAAAAAACAGGCACAAATGAATACACATTGTATGATTCCATTTATATGAAATACCCAGTTAGGTAAATTTATAAAGACAAGATATATAGTTGGTTGCCAGGGAGAAGGAGGACAGGAGACTGAATAGTAACTGTTTATGACTATGGGTTTTTCTTTGGGGGTGATGAAAATTATTTGGAATTAGATAAAGTGCTTGCATATCTTGGTGAGTGTACTAAATGTCACTGACTTGTTCATTTTGAAGTGTTTAATTTTATGTTATATAAATTTTGCCTCTATAAAAATGAAATAGATATCCGTATATTGTCATTTGTAATGGAATATCTCTGGGATAATAAATAATGGACTAGAATTACCATTTGCCTTTCAGGGTAAAAAGCTGAAGGTAGGAGAAGGAAGGGAAAGATTATGTATGTCCTTTGTGCTGCTGGAATTCTTTACCTTGTGCATATATTATCTTTAAAGTAAAATAATTTTGTGAAATAAGTGAAGATGAGAGGTACTCTTAACGTCATAGTAGCAACATGTGCTGATAAACTCAGTCTTGGGATAAAGGAAAGCATGGTAAGAGAAAGCAAAAGACCATTTCTAACAGTAGTAAGAAGGTAGATGAACAGAATATGGTTGAACACACTTCAAAGGAATTTTAGGGACTGAAAATGGAATGGAAAAATGCATATTGGGCACCACGAAGTGTAGGAGCTTGAAGAAAGTTAAAATCACTTCACCTTACATATTTTGCACCAGCTACATGGGGCCATAGCCCAAATGGGCAAAACAGAAACAAACCAAAAATGAACAAAAACAGCACATCCCTCACAGAACAAATACAGTACAAAAGATTAATTTTAGCAAACATTTCTCAGTAACTACTAAAAACAAGACACTATGGACTATTAAATAAAACAATCAGCAGCAACATTCTGAAATAATTCATATCAGGAGTGTCCCCTAGAATCAGGATATAGCAGTTACATTTCTAATGTCAATTATCTTTAAATTCATCTTATAGATTAATTTTGCAGTTTCCCAGGAGTGCAGTGTCATCTGGTACTGCAAGGTGATCTGGTGCTAAAAAACCGAGTATGTATGCTAAAGTTTTGCCATCAAAATAGAATTCAGCATTCACCATAGAAATGTGTCTCTTAAGGGAACTTCAATGGGACTGGCTCCTTTTGTAAAGCAGATTCTTTTATAATGGGTCCCCTGCCTCATGGACACAATTACAATGTAGAGCTTCTCTTCAAAGTGAGTTCACTAATTCTCCATGATTAAAGACTTTTTTTTCATTATGTGCATATTTCTACTGTGCAATATCAGCAGCTTTCCTTGTTTCTAAAAATAAACATCTTACACCTATAAACTTGAAAAACTATGCAGCACACACCCAGAGTAATGACAAATTGTTCAACCTCACTGTTTGATGAGAAAAGGCTGTGTTGGACTTGAAAAAATTAAGCAACCTTAAACTAAAAGGAGGAAAACCCACCAACCACAGAGATTGTGAACGGACATGAGATTTTAGAACAAGATAAAGAAAAACAAAAACCAATTGGATTCTTTCAAAACAATTCATTTTCATCTTGGATAACATCCATCTAAAGATTAGTATAAATTAATCGTATAAAATTAATAGTATAAAAGTCCCAGGCTGTGATAACTCTAATGCAGAGCTATTTTGTGTTTGCTAAATGGAATGTGACAGGGATCTGAACCAGTGCTATACTACAGAAAATAATTAGTTGAGAACTAACTTGATAATTTTACCACTGAGAAGAATGAACTGAAATCAACCTTCACTTTAATTCTGTGTAAAGAAGTGTAATTACCTGCATTGACAGTAATCAGGAATAATGAAAATACATTTCTCTGTTATCTGGTAGATAGCAAGCTAGCTTGTTTAATCCACTCACCTCTTGTATAGCAAAGATAACAAATTAGTTACTGGAATGTTGTCAAAATCTCACCCTACAGTAAAACATTAGGAAAAATATAATGAACTTTTTTTCTGATGTAATAATATACTTCTTTTCTTGTTGATATTCAGGCTAACCAGGCAAATTTAAGGAATTTCCTTATGAGTATTCTTCCCAGGATATTAAGACACAGCAGCATGCCAAAATCACAAAATACTAGAGCCTTCTTTCTAGGCACAAAGCATTAGAGCCATTATGATAATACGGTGCTTTTTCACCATTATTTAAAGTCATTGGCTGTTGCCTTTCTAATGCTGAAGGAATAGAACTTCTCTGGATTTTAGATATTAAATACCTACCATGGATATCTGAACTGTGCCTACACACTTAACAGCAATATTGCATTCACAGAAATTTGGGTCGACTCAATCAGCTGCAGTGTGCATACACAATGGCAGAATTGGCAGGCACCCAGGACTCTCAGCTGTTCCTATCACAGGCTGGTATGTTGAGCTGCAAATTAAGGCCAAGTTGCTGAGCCACCAGATACTTCAGGCTGAAAAATCCTATGGTGTTTTGTGAAACAGTGGAAAATTTGGATATCCAAATGAAGGAGGAAAATATATGTAGTGAAACTGCAGGTCTTTTTGAGAGTTGAGGCTTCCAATTGTTAAAACAATGGCACAAATTTCACCCTGTCTATCTGAAGTGCTAGATGGCCATATACAATAATTTCATATTTCATCTGCAATCTTGTTCTTTAACTCAGGGTAATCAACAGCATGATGATCTAGTTGGACAGTAAAGAAAGAAGTCAAGGAACAGGCTTCTTCAAGGTCTGCCACAACAATCCTTTTAGATGTGTTAAAAACCGTACTGTTTTCATTTAATGTCTTTCATACATGTCCCTAATTCCTCTATATTATAAAGTGACAAATTAATAGTTTGAGAAGAACACTATTTTAAGATGATGAGCTGCCTTGTATTATCTCGTTCTTCACATTTCCTTGTGATTTTCCTTCTATCACAAGTGCTATACAAAATAAAGCTGTATCAGATGATGAAAATACCTGAGACTTAAAGACAAGAAATGGACTGTCACTTAAGACTGCACCAGATTTTCATAGCAATTAGGTGACTTGACAGCTGGATTAACCCACTTCCAAATTAGGACCAAAAAGGTTGTCAAGCGGGAAAAATAAAAACTCTACAAACCTTTTAGGGGTAAGGGAAGAGCTTACCATTCTTTATTCAATCTCCTTTCTATGGCATTTTTTAAGTGCACAAAAAAGAAAGAAAATTTTGTTATTAGAACAATGGATGATATGAGAGAACAAAAGGAAGCAGGAGTGTAATGCAGTTGGCTAGAATCAGTAAAATCCACAGTGGATAATATCCTCTGACTGAATGTGTTATGACCACCTACAAAAATCTTAAAAGAGATGATAGGTAAGATTACTGCTTTAATCATGGAAACCTGGAGTTTCTTAATGATGCCTTGAAGAAAGGGGAAGTATTTATTGCCACATGAGACAAGTTTAAACAAAAAAGGAAGATGAAAAGAAAAACTCAGGAATCTAAAATTATGCAATATTTTCCCCTCTGGGTAGTAGAAAAAAATCCTAGAGCTATCAATAAAGAATAAAACCACAGAAGTTTCTGGAAGCTAGGAACTTGTCAAGGAAGCCAATGAATATTCAGAAAGGCCACTCAGTCAGATTGAATTTTGTAGATTCAGGATGGAAGAAAAGACATTTTGGTATGAAGCAGGCAGAGGTGAAACCAACTCTCTAGATAGGCATACAATATCATGTATTTCCCAGAATTACAGGCAGTGTGTGTCTTGAGAAAGAAAAAGTTGCCTAAAGAGGATTTCAACTATGGGGAGTGAGTGAATAGAGGGACTTAACTCTTCTTATGAGTTTTATTCTGATCCAGAGAAATATGTTAGTGCAGCAGCTGGTGGTCTCAGAAAAAGTAGAAGGGAGGAGCAAACATAAATGTTAGCATACTACTCTTATTTTGGCAAGTCATATTGTAATACTGGAAGTGAAAGACCTTGGAATAAATCAGTGTGTCTAAGATTCAAGGTCATATGCCTTCTTATGTACCTATTCATTTGTAACTCATTCTCTGCTGCTTACACCTTTCCCTTCTTAATTCTGAGTCTTGTTCCCCAATGTATAATATTGATCACTAGCTCATATTAAATTGATACTTTACTGCCAGACATAGATGAATGGTCCAATGAACTATTTGGAGAAAGTCCAAAGATATGTAATGAAAAAACAGGTTTAAAATTTCATACATAAACCAGATAAAGAATAAAGCCAAGTATACTTGCTGGATTCTAGACAGGAGTTCATGTTTTCAAATGAAATGTGACAGTTTACATATAGGATAGCATTACAAATGACTCCAAAACTAAGTACACACACACACACACACACACACACACACACACACACACATTATTTTAAAATAGAGAACTGAATTCATTTCACTCCTGCTTAAAGATGGGTATCAAGAAAACATAATTAATTATGAGAAAATGTGAAATTAATGAGACCATTAATTTTACATTTGAAGATCCAAGAGAACCTTTTTTTGCACCTGGATTTGTGTCAACTTCAAGGTGAAGAAAATGTATATCTCTATCACACGAGTGTTATAAGGAAAAATAAAATGATTATACCAAATTTATATAAAAATCTAAGCATTATAAACAAAAATATTACTGATAATTAAAGTTCATTAATAATATTCATAGGTTACTTATGCTACATATTGCTTTTAACAAATATAATTAGAGAGGATAGGAGGAATAAAGTTTTTTCTGTGCCTTATGAAATTTTCTTTGTTTTTTATACTTTATTTGAAAATATAACATAGTTCTTTATTCAAGAGTCTATTGCTTAGTTTTAATTGTGTCTTCCATGTAGAATTTTTCCAACTTTATTAATATATAATTGACATATAACATTGTGTGCAACCTGTTAATTTGATAACTCATATATGGCAAAATTATTATTGCTATAGAGTTAGCTAACATCTCATCATATCACAAGATTACCATGTTTTTCTGGTGAGAACATTTAAGATCTACTCTCTTATACACTTTTCTAAATTTTGAAATAATTCAAAAATTACAGAAAAGTATCAAAAATAGTACAGATAACTCCCAAATATGTTTTACCTAGATTTTCCAAATTTTAAATGTTTGTTTCATTTACACCCTCCCTGTATTATCTATTATCTATCTATCTATCATCTATCTATCTATCTATCTATCTACCTATCAATCAATCATCTATCATCATCTATCTACCTCTCTATTTGCACCCACAGTCAGAATAATACCTAATGGTCTGTCCTCACCTTCTCAGTGTGTCACAACTGGAAGCACATGACTATTTGTGATTTATTGATGATGTTAATTTTGGCCCCTGGTCAAGGTATTGTCAGGTTTTCCATTGTATAGTTACTAGTTTTTCCCTTGCAACTAATAATCTGTCTTTGTAGAGACACGGTAAGGTCATGCTATTACCCTGCTCCTCATCAATCTCTCATCCCTCCTCCCCAGACTTCCCATCCACTGATGATTCTTGCCTGAACAAATCTTTATGATGATTGCTATACAATGGTGACTTCTTCCCCAACATCACCACTTCCTTCACATTTATTAGTAAGCATTCTACTGTAAGAAAGTGCTCTTCCACTCCTTCATTTATGTATTTAACCATCTACCTCTTTACAATCAACATGAATTTGTGGATTTCTCTTTAATAAAAAAATAAAACAATAAGTTACATTACATTGCTGTTATTTATTTTGATGTTCCAATTGTCCAGGATTTGACCTGTAGGAACCCTTTCAAGATATATTTTGGATGTGCCCCATCATTATTTGAATATCCCCTTTACTACCTAGCACAAGATGTCCCAGGCTCACCCTGTGCTTTACCTATGTCAATCCAGACATCAGACATTTCAAAAAGCCATGTTCCTATAAGCAGGGATTGATATTTAGAAACCAAGATCTGGGTGTTATGTGAGATATCGTTGGTTTAAGGCCCTTTTAATAGAGAGAGCTAGAAAATCATTGGTTTAAACTGACATCACCAATTCCAATCTATTCCCACATAGTCATTTCCTTCTTCCATTGCATAGTTATATCTCCTTTCTTCCATAATAAAAATTCATGCTTCCACTCTAAATTAAAGCACATGTTTAAATATTTGTTTGATCCTACAATATGTATAAACTCCTTTCAGAATATCAACCATTTATTGATCTATATCTATCAATCAGAAAGTGTTTAAGAGCTATTTGGAATTTCACTTGGAGTTCTTTTATTCCCTTTATTTGAAAGTATATACTCAAAGTACTGTTTTTAAATGTTGTATGGGTTAATTATTTTCCCCCTTAGTTTGATTATGTTATTTATTTGAAATACAGCTTTGTACATTTGTTTCTATGTGCATTCAGTTTTAAAGAGTTTTCCCCCAATTCTAATTTATTTGATTTTATTCTTGTATACATAGAACATCACAATGGTTATTACATCCTTCCTTTCCTTACACACTAACTTCCACACACCTGACTTACAGATAACCAATGTCATGGATTCTGATTTATCCATCTATGTTACATTTCAAAGATACGTTCTTTTTATTTCACTTTCTTCCTTGCAAAAAAGAAGCATATTATACATGAAGAGAGAGACTTTTAACCTGCCCTAAGTTTTCTGTAAGCTACAGTAATGAAGATAATCAATGTGACATAATTTTTGGATTTATCTATCATATACATTATTAGATGAGGTTAAAAACATTGTTTAACCATAACTATTGGTACCAAGCGTAATGTGAAAGGCAAAAGGAGGAGTGGAATAAGTTAGATCTAGACAGCATTTGGCCTTCCTTATTTAGGTAATTTAAAAAATTCTGTTCTAATTAGAAGATAAACTAAAAGTACTCTGTTATTATAATAAAATCACATACATACTGTATTTCATCATATCTATACAGCTAACTTATGACTCAACTGTGAACTAATAAACATAGACAGATACATAGACATAAGGTCTTTGGAAAATTACAGTAGAAAAATGTAATTGAAACTATAGAATTTTGTTTTGGAACAAAAGGAATCTCAAATTACCTTTGCAGTGGTTGCAAGTATTTTTAAAGTAACAGACAACTTTAAAAATCTTTTTTAAAATATTGAGTCTCATCCAAAAAAAAAATGTACATATAGCATACAAAAAGATGCTTTCAATTTATGGTCTTCACAAATATCCCTGAGTAAGGACTACTTGTGTCCTTTATCAACATTGCTATCTGGTGTGAGTTTCTTCAGAACTTGTATTTAAGCCTGGCTGGGGGATCCCTGGATGGCAGGGAGCAGCCAAGAGTGAGATTGCTTCTATATTCCCCAATAGGTAATGACAAAAAAGAACATCTTTCCTTGAAATAATCTGTTCTTCAAGTCTCCTTCTATGACTCTCTAAGTGAAATTCCTGTTATAAAGTGGATGAAATATATTCAGGGGGGAAAAATGCCAATTTGAAGCTACATATAAAGATATTTGGTGTTTTTTAAAAGGTGCTCCTTGTTTTTTGTAATACTTTAAAAATAGGAAATATTGAGAATCTGAATTCGAAAAGTGTTCATATTTACATGACCAATATCTTTCTTTGTCAGTTTAAAATCCTTAAATTACTCTCTGTCATGTTACGGGACAGTTTGAATTTCTTATAACACAATATCCTGTTAAAAAGATGCTGCCTTCTGAAGCAGCTTCATCTCCTACCACTACCTATAAAAATTTTATACGTAAAGCCGTATTGAAATTCTTAAAAAATACAATGTGATCTCAATGCCTCCAAGTCATTGTACAGGCTTTTCATGGAATGTGATTGCTGACTTAACCACGGCCCCAATTCTAGCTTCCTTTAAAAGTCAACTCATATTTTATTTTCATCAGAAAAAAATTCTCAGTTTTAGTTTTCATATCTGTAAAATTGAAGTTAATAGTGTCTATCTAAAATAGATGCCCTTAATAGATACACATCAGAATGTAATTTATCTTCCCTCCTTTCACATCTCTCTTTCACCTTCTAGGTTATAAATTCCTGTAGGGTAAAAAATTATCTCTTGTTTGTCTTTATATCCACAAGGTCTTGCATATACTAAATGATTACTAAATATTTGCTGAATGAAATTATACGGAGACATACTCAACACTCAATTGTTATAAATTATTTTGTAATAAACTTATGGTCATGTGACTGTACTCCTTGGATACCTGCTAGACAAGATTCAAATGAAATGTACAATAAAATGTGAGATATGGACATTCCTCTTGTGTAGAGATAGAAAATACTCATTGTGGCTTGGAAAATAAAGAGACTTCTGAGGGGCCGGCCGAGTGGCTCTGTTGGTTAGAGCGCGAGCTCCGAACAACAGGGTTGCCGGTTCAATTCCCACATGGGCCGGTGAACTGTGCCTGAGCTGAGCTGCCACTGAGCTGGTGAGAACATGTGCTATCAACAAAATTGCTGGTTCAACTCCTGCATGGGATGGTGGGCTGTGCCTACCCTCAACTAAGATTGAACATGGTACCTTGAGCTGAGCAGCCACAAGCTGCCAATGGGCAACCGGATAGCTCAGTGTGCAACAAGGTTGCCCGTTTGCCTCCTGCATGGGATGGTGGACTAAAACTCCTCCCCCGACCCACATGTGCGTGCGCACACACACACACACACACACACACACACAACTAGACTGAAAGCAGCAACTGGACTTAGAGCTGAGCTTGCGCCCTCCACAACTAAGATTGAAGGACAACAACTTGACTTGGAGCTAGTGGGTCCTGAAAAAAAACAGTTTCCTTTCCCCAATTCCCCAACACTGTCTTTCTCTTCAATTCCCCAATAAAATATTTTTTTAAAAGAGAGAGACTTCAGGGAATTGAGGAATTGAGCAGAAAAAATAGGTAATTATTTACTTCCCAGGAACATGACAAAAACTGTCAAAAATCACAAAATTACATTTTTCCAACAAACATCTGTCAAACAATATTTGAAAGTAACATATTTTTAGAATACTTTATTATTAAGCTATTTTTAGTCTTTAACTTTTTATTTTATATTTTCTGATTTGCAAAATGTGTAAAACAGTACAAAGAATGTTGTATACCCTATTCCCAACTTCCTCAAAATTCACAAACTTACATAACCACAGTACACTTATCAAAATCCAAAAATTAATACTGATACAATACTGTTAACTAATCTACAGACCTCATGTAAATATTGCAAATTGGGACACTAATGTCCTTTTTATGTTCCAGTATCCATTCCAGTATCCCAAATTACATTTAGTTGTCATGTCTGTTTAGTTTCCTCCAATAGGGGACAATTTCTCAGTCTCATTTTGTTTTTCATGACTATATTAATTTGCTAGGGCTGCTATAACAGAGTACCACAGACTGGGTGGCTTACACAAGACAAATTTACTTTCTAACATTTCTCAAGCCAAGGAGTCTGAGATTAAGGTGGTGTTAGGGTTGATTTCTTCTGGGGCTTCTCTTCTAGGTTTGTAGATGACCGTCCTTGTCCAGTGTCTTCACATGGTCTTCCCTCTGTGCCTGCTCTGTGTCCTAATCTCTTCTTTTAAGAAAACTAGTCATATTAAATTAAAATCCAATGTTTTTATTATTATTAGTTTCAGGTGTAAAAAAAAGCAATAAAACTTAATTTTTACCTTAATTAGCTCTTTAAAGACTCTATCTCCAAACACAGTCACAATCTGAGATATGGGAATTAAAACATCAACATATTAATTTGGTGGGGAAGGAGATCACAACTCAGCCCATAACAATGACTTTAACATTTTTTAAGAAATTGGCCAGTTATTTTGTAAAATATCCTGTTAATTTGGGCTTGTCTAATATTTCCTCATGTTTATTGTTATGTTATGCACTTTTGACAGTAATACCACAGAAGTTAAGACAGTGCCCTTCTCAATGCATCATATCAGAAGGTATATAACAATATTGATATTTTGGTAATTTTATTTTGGTAATTTTAACTTTGATTACTTGGTGCCCCTTAGGTTTCTCCACTGTAAAGTTACCATTTTTCTCTTTGTAAATTGATAAGCAATACACAAATATTCTTTCTCATTATAATTTTGTCTATTAATTTTAGCATACATTGATAATTCTTGCCTATGGTTATTATTACAGACCAAGTGACAATTTTCTATTTCCATCATTCCTTTTCTATTTATCAATTAGAATATTTTATTTGAAAAAGCTTTCTTTTCTTTCCCATTTATTTTTATTTAATTATTCACATTCATCAGTATGGACTCCTGGATACTTATTTTATTCTACAAGTTATAATCCATTAGTATCATCATATATTTTGTTGCCTAAATTGTTCCAACGTTGGACATCGGGAGATCCTTGAAATTGGCTTCTAGGTTTTTTCAGCAGGTTTCCAATATTTTTTTTTAGCATTTCTTTACTTTGTTGCATAGCAAGATATTCCAGGCACATTTAGTACTTTCTGGGACCCAATCCTGGAATCAGCCATTTCTCCAAGAAGCCTTGTTTTCTTGTAATAAAGAATTTTATTTAAAACCCAAGCTCTCTATTACTATTATCAGCAAAGAAAAACCCATGCTTCTCTGTAGCAACTGGTATGTAAGGTACTTTGGCAAAATGACCAATTCATTTACAATTCATACTATTCTTCTGTTTTCCAAACATTTCCTTTTCATTAGACCAAAATTTGAAATTATATTATAGGATCCAATCATTGTGAACTAATATTGTCAATCACATTGTTTTCTCTCCTAAAACTACAGAAACTTGTATATCTCTAATCACCAACGAATATGTATAACATTCAAAAGTTATTTTTTTCCCACAAAGGGGATTGTATGTCTCATCTAAAATAGATTTACTATTGTGTGTACAATATACAGATTAAGAATTTTGAAAAAAGATTGATAACACAGCCTTGCATATCTCATTACTTATTGTGTCACCTGCAGGATTCTCTACATTTTTTCCTTTATGTAAACTAATCCCCAACTCTCTTCACAGCTCTTTTTACAAGGCCTGTTGAATTTTGCATTACCACAACAAAAGAAAGCCATGTGAGAAAAAAAGAAAAGAAAGAAAAGAAAATTTTTACAGAGGGAACAAATTTCCCTCTCCTTCATTGTGGTTTTCCATGTGTAATCTTAGTTTGGCAATCATGATATCATCCACTAATTTCTTGATAAAATGTGTCACTCATAAACACTTCCAGAAGTGCTTTGATAGTTGTCAGGAAAGTATTTGCCAGCTATTCAAATAAAGACAGATTACTTGGAAAGCAAAGACAATCTGGCTTTCAACACCAACATCTGGCCACTTACTAATATCTTTATCTCCTTGAAATCTCAAGAAGATTAAAGTTTCCTGAATGGGAGTCTCAGGTGTTCATTTTTGTAGACTATCCCAGATTCTAGCCTTTCATTCCCCAGCCCAGAGTGCCACAAAGAGTGATTTTTGTGTTCATCCGAGCTCATTGGACATCCTCACAGATAGATTTTTTTTCAACCAAGCATAAATTTCCAATTTTATGTTGAATTTAACCTCTCTCTTTTGGTAAAAGTATAAAATACATCATTTTTGACAACACTACACTATGTGGCCTCCACAAGGCTATGAAAGAATTTCTCTAATGCTTTAATTAATGGGTTTATTTTTCATGCAGGACAATAAATAAGGAAACCACCATGTTTCTCTTTCATACAACTCTATGGAATACTGCAGTGTTTCGGACTTAGACTTACTGAATCTGAAATGGAAACTTGACTTTTAAGAGTATTGGGAGCTCTTAGAAGATTCTCATTGGTCTCAATTTTGATTTTCTTTTTTTTTAAAGTCTTACAGAGTGTGATTTCCTGGACAATAAATGTAGGAACAATGGAAAATAACAGGAAACAGTGAACTATGGTCTTTGGTTACTTTAACATTTGATTTTTAACTTAGTTTCTTCTCATCTTTCTCCTTGTCATTGGAGCTCTACTTCTATTTGTGTGTCTCTTTCTCTCACAGATGATTGCTTAATATATACATACTTCTGTAGTGGCTGACCAAATCTTCTGTAACTGTTCATATATTTTCAAATGTTATACAGGTTATGAGTCAACGGTGCATAGACAAAGACAATGAGAATATAAACCAAAATTTCTCTTTGTATTAGGCATGTCTATTTGCATAGTGTCATAATATTTAGACTTCAGTAAATTCCATTATGACACTGGACTTGCAACCAGTGTTGTTTTGTATCTATTTTTTAAGATGGTGTAGAAGGTGTGAGCAGTAGTTGGGATTGCGTTGGTTGATCAACGAGACATGATTTAAAATATGATATATGAGAACTTTGCACTAGATTTGGAAGGATAGAAGGAATCCAATTACTTGTCCATTTTCCTTCAGCCTGCAAGGGTCAAATCTTAAGAGTAATTGGAAACCTCCAGCAGTGTGGCACAAATGCCTGAGGCAGTAGTGCCAAATATGAGAAAGCCCTTGTTTAGAAGTCCCCAGAGAGGGTTGGAAACAAAGGTGAGACCATGAATCCAGACTGAGGGAAGCTGTATACTGCCAGTTCCTGTCTGTTTTGTCAAAGAAAAGGGACAAGTAGCAATGTCCCATGAAAAGAGCTAATTGCTCAATATGGCAGAAAAGAAGCAGGGCTTCTCCCGTAGCTTAGATCTCCCCTGTGCAGGCTATAGTTTGATTGGACTTTCTGAGATACTTCATAACTTAAACTATAGCATATTCTTTCTTCATATGTGTCCCCTTTAAAGGACACTCCACTAGGGTATCTTTGCCTTGTAATATTTAACAGTATCAAATATATCTAGAGATAATGGAAATATTAAGTTGCTGCAATTACCTGTGTAATTAGAGCTAAACTAATTAAAAAGGAATGTCCCTTATGATTGCTGCTTTCTTGGGTGGGGAAAAGAAGAAAAGTAGAAATAAATTCCCTTGTACAACTTGATGACTTTTCCTATTAGAGTTTCATTAATAATAATTCTCTAAATAGAAAATACTTTAGGTGTGACATATCTTGTGAAAAAAATTCAACTTACAAAGGATAAAGAAAATGCTCAGATCTTGTTAATAACAAGAATCCCCACATTAGGAGTACTCAATGAAATGTCTAAGTCCTGTGTCACTTCACATATGTTAGAAGCACATTCTCAGCTTTATAAAACATGATGCTACCACGTCAGGAGGTTTTAAAGAGTTTTGGTGGGTCAGGCACTACTAAGCTTCTCTCATTTATAATAACACTTCTTATTAGATTAATTTGTTTCTCCCTTTCTTCCTTCCTCTCTTTTTCCCTTCCTTCCTTCCTCTATTTATTTTTTCCTTCTTATTTTTGTCTTTTTCCACAGATGAATACTGACTTATAAAACCATGAAGCTAATAATGAAGGAAACCAAATGTTATAGCAGACATATAAGTGCATACCTACATGAATAAATTACATCAGTCCGAAAGAGCTGTAGCAGCAAGAAATGTTACAGTTTAGAGCTGTGAAAGAGGGTAATTGTCTTGTCTTTCTAAGGGCTGAAAGCTTGAAAGAGAATCATAAATCAACTACCACTCATGCTGTTACTCCAGGATTTTTACTAATAATGTGGTTTTTTTACCTTTCTTTTTATAGCACCTGATTTGAGTTTCTTGTTTTGTTTTGTACCTCAATATTTTTCTTTTCTCACTGGAATGTTTTTGGTGTTGTTGTTTATTAAGAGCATAGTGTTATTTAGCTGTTTTGATCCTTTCCATTTCATAAGAATTACTGAAAGGAAAGTCTGTGAAAGCCCAATGGGTATGGAAGCTCATATAAATACGTGAAGCCAACTCCTTACAAGGAAACTGGCCTATATTGAAAAAATAATTACTTCATTCCAAAAAGGTTTTTTCCTATACCATTAATCTCTGTTATCTGAGTTTACCATTTTGGATGCATCCTTTATTTGGTGTGTGTGTGTGTGTGTGTGTGTGTGTGCGCGCGCGCAGACATGTGTGAGAAAGAAATAAGTGTGCATATATATTCAAAATAAATATGCAAATAATATGTGAAGTAGACATTTGTGCATTCATATATTAAAAACAGGGGATAGGCACTTCTCCATGGTTCCAAAATGTACCCGTTTTTCACAGAGCATATAAACAAATGGGAACAATGTTGACTACAGTTACTATAATGCTGTCATTAAAGATCAAAGAAGTTAAGAAGTGTATGGAGACACATAGATTGACTGTGATGGAATTCATAATTTTCATCTGTTCTCTTTATTTCCTTTTCTAGGACTAAATGTTCTCATATTTAAATTTCAGACCTGAACTAAAATATCAATATATACGTAATAATCTTCAGAAGAGCACTAAATGGAAAGAGCTTATACAGTTTTCCATCATAAGGTCTCAAAACCTGAAAAACATATAAAAGGATCACTAATTTTTAAAAAATATATAAATGTCCAAATAAAAGACATTTTACAAAAGGGAACTCAGATCTTTCAATTTTACGAATAAAATCATTTCCTCTATCTTTACAATTAAAAACATTTTCCTAACGGCTATTGTCCTAATGGACTATGCAATTTTAAATGTCTCCAGAACTGAGATATCTATTTTTTGACTATCAATTCAAAATATTAAATCTTTATCTAAAATTATATACTATAAATTCACCCCCTTTTTGCCTATGAGCTGTAGTTATATTTTTGAACCTTCCCTGTTTTTATTCCCCCTTTCTATGGCTCTATGCCTTTCCAAGATGTGATGAAAATACCATCTCCCAGCATTTTAGGCTTACTATTATTAGCAATTCTGCAAAATTGTGTGTTATTAGAAAAGGCAGTGTATTGTTGAAGTGAAAAGGCCAGGCTCCAGAATCAGACTGCCTGGATTTGAGTTCTGGCTCTGCCACTTGCAACTCTATATCTCAATTTCCTCATCTATAAAATGTGGACAAGCATAGCATGTGTAAATCCTTTAGAAGGGTGCTAAAAATGTACACGCTAACAACATATTAACTTTTTGTTATGATGTCCACAACATAACAGAGAACATGGAGTTTCTCAAAGGATATGTGTGTGTATATATATATATATATATATATATATATATATATATATATATATATATATATTCTCCAAAGGGTGCCAAAAAATTTATACACATTTTAAGAAAAGATAAAAAACCTATTAAAATTGCAATACTCAATATATTCTGATAACAAAAGATGAATACAAGTCGCGTTTGACTTCTGCAAATACAAGAAGTGCTCAAAGTGTTTATCATCAGTGCCCAGACACTTATGATTATGGTGAATTACTGCTTGAGCAACATTGACCAAAGTGCCCACTTGTATACATTTTTTGGCACCCCCAGTATATAATATATATGATAGAAATATGATCTTTGAATTTTAATAAAATCACCTATAGATTATTTTTAAAATTATTTTCCAACCACTTCTTATTTAAAAAAATATCCCTATCACTTCAAACTACATGGAGACATTATGGTAAAAGAGAAAAAGCAGAATTTTTAGTTAGAAAACCTATATTCTAATCTCAGCTCCAACATTTACTTTCTGTGTAATTGTATGCAAGTTTCTTAGTCTTTCTTAGCCTTATTCTCTTCATTTGTAAAATAAGGATAATAACAGTACTGACCTCATAAGATTATTATGAGGTTGAAATAACACATTGGAAATTCTCAATAATAGATATTTGCATGTTAAATGTTCAAAAATGTTACAAGTTCTGTAGTCATACTTCCTGGGTTTATATCTGTAATCATTAACTTTATATGTGAACTTTGAGGGTGTTTTGGATGAGATTAACATTCAAATCAGTGGAGTTTGAGTAAGCACATTGCCCTTCATAATGTGGAAGAACCTCATCCAATCAGTTAAAGGCCCGAATAGAGAAACAACAATAAATAGGGATATTTCAAGATGACAGAATAGGTGAATGTTGTGCCTGCCACCTCCAAGGACCACATTAAAATTGCAACTAAACTGTAGAACAATCAACCTTGAGAATCATATGAAGAGTAGCTGAACAGAGCCACTTTGACTGAGGATATAAAGGAGAGGATATAGTCAGACTGGTGGGAGAGGCAGAAACATGAAGCAGGACAACCCCAAATCCACAGGTGGTAGTAGAACATCGGGAGGGACACCTCAGCAGTAGAGGTCCCCTTGAAGAGAGGGATCCCAGTCCCAAACTAGGGTTTCCACCCCGGGGACCCTGTGCCTAGAACAGGGGTCTACAAAACACCTGGCTGTGAAACTCAGCAAGGATTCTACCCATCTTGATGAGAAGAAAGGTGGATGGAAACCCAGACACCCTCTTAAAGGGCCCATGCACAGACTCACTCACTTGCAAGCACTCACCCTGGTCTCCAAGAGAGGAGCAGCAACTTGAAAAGGCACCAGAGATGTACAGGGAAAGAAAAGTTATGTGACTTCAGGGTGAGAGCTAGAGGGACAGCTGCCATTATCCCTGTGTGAAGCCCACCTCCCGTGTAGTCTACAAGGGGGAGTCATCTTTCCTGTGTGAAATTCACACCCACATGACCAAATCTGAGACTGCATTGGTCTTGTAAACACATGAGCCCCACCCTGGTGATTCCCTTGGAACCTGACCTGCCCAGCTCAGGCAGCACTGCTGGGGACACTCTTGGCTCCTGGGTAGCCAGATCCACTTTGTAATCTGCAGGAGGCATTTCCAGCAGTGTACAGCCTTCAGCAGCCTGTGCAGCCAACTGGGAAATTTTCAGTGGCAGGAGGTCAGCCCCAGCTTGCTGCAACCTTCCTTGGCTGATTCTTGGGGATCTGCAAGTCCAAGGTGAACAGTGGCTGGCTGTGGTGTTCTCTGGGTGTTTTGTGGAGTGGTCACAGGCAGGGCACTGGCAAAAGAACTGGATCTCCATTAAATTTGTGAACATTACCCAACCTACCCCAGTGATTTCCTGGGTGCTTGCTTCAGCTAATTCAGGTGGCATCACAGGGGGCACTGTCAGCACCCAGAAAGGCCAGCTCACACACCTAAATAAACTCTTTCAGTGACTGAGCCTTACGGGAAGCTAAGCAGGTGGCAACAGGCCTTGGGGTACCATGGGCTTTTTGTTAAGCTGCCTCAGGACCAATACTAGTGGGAGCTGGCCTCATATCACAAGGTCATGCCCACACACGTCCAGGTCGAGCAAAGGCAGCAACCAAACATATGTAGCTTTCTAGCTCATACCATGGAACCCTGAGCTGGTCACAGGCAACAGCTGAGATTGGCCTTCACAGGAGCCCCCTCCAAGATGCAACAGAAACAACACACCCAGAGGCCAGCTTAAGACCATAACAGAGTACCACCCAATTAGTCTCACAAGTGGCACAACAAAAAGGTGGTCTCAATAGGCACAAAAGCCTGCTGGAGCAAATCTTACCCTGAGGGGTCAGCCTCCACACAGCATCTCATATTTTATTAGTGTGGCCAATCCCCACAACCAGTCAGCCTGAGAGTCAGTACCATCCACTGGTGTGCCAAAAGCAATCAAAGCTCAACTACAACCGGAGGGCACATGCATCCTACACAAGAGATATTCCTGGAGCACATGGCCCAGGTAATCAGGGAGAATGTAACAACAGGCCACACAAGACACCTATTACATAAGGCCTCCCAGCAAAGACTGAGAGTCTACCTAATACATAGAAGGTCTATCTAATACATAGAAATGAATAAAGAGAGTCAGACAAAATGAGGAAGCAAAGGAACATGTCCCAAATAAAAAATGAGAGGATTTCCAGTCAAGGTGGCAAGTAGAAAAATGCTGTGCTCACCTCCTCTCAGGACTGCATCAATTACAGCTAAACCACAGAACAACCATCATTGAGAATAACCTGAAGTGTAGCTGAACCAAAGCCCTAAATTATGGACATACAGAAAAAGCCACCTCAAAAGTAGTAAGAGAGGTAGAGATAGGGAATAGGCTGGTCCCCCACCCATGTGAGACCATTAAAATTTGGGAAGGTTATTTCAGCTGGAGAGGTTCCCGCGCAACTGGAGAAGTGAGAGGTCCCAGCTCCTCCCTAGTCCGGGGTTTCAGTGCCAAGGAGAGAAGTCCGCATAACTTCTGGCTGTGAAAACCAGCAGAGATTGTGGCAGAGTGAGACAGAGGATGGGTGGACTCCTAGACACTCCTCATAACAGGCCCATACACACTTACTTGCTGATATAACAGATTCACTCACTCTGAGCTCCAGTGCTGGGGCAGCAGCTCAAAAGGCACCAGGGACATATGGGGAGGAACTGAATTGTCTGGCTTCAATGTGAGGGCTGGAGGGGCAGCTTTCTCCCAGATGGAGGAACGGGGGGAAATGATTATTTCTTTGTTGAGTTCTACCCCCCTGCATGCAGATGCAGACAAATACTATATCTGAGACTCCATCAAACTGGCTATCACCTTTCATCTGCCTGGCCCTAATGATTTCCTGAGATCACGCCCCACACAAATTTCTTGCCCACTTCCAGTGGCTTTTCTGCATAAACATCCTGCCCTGGCTCATGCTGTGGACTTTCCTAAAATCTCTCAAAGGTTCCCAAAACCCAAAGAAGGAGCATCTGGCTTCAGTATATCCAGCACCTCTGGCTGAGCAGTTCTAAGCCCGGCACTAGCAACAGCAGGCCTTGGTTTGCAGCTTGGCCTCTCAAGGCACCTCCAAGCACAGTGTGGGCAATGGCCATCTCTGAACTGCTTTGTGGCCTCATGCCAGGTGACCCAAGGCAGGGGACAGACTGTGGCTGAACTTGACCTGCAGCGGATCCCCTCCCAAGAGGCCCCAGGAGTGACAGCCTGAGTGACCAGCTTCAGACGGGGGTAGAGAATCACCTTGTCACCTCTAAGTTATGACACACCCAAAGGGCAGACGGGGCAGGCACCAAGGCCCAGCTAAAGAGAACCATTCTCTGTAGGGTCAGCCCCTGCACAAAAGCTCCTCCACTAGACATAGCCAGTCCTCCAAACCAATCAGTTTGAGGGTCAATCTCTCTTACTGACTTGCAAATAGCAATACAGTTTCAACTGCAATTGGAGAGCACACAACCCACACAAGGGACACATCTAGAGCATCAGGCTCTGGTGACCAAAGAGACTGCACCACTGGGTCCCGCAGGACACCTACTACATAAGGCCACTCTACTGTGACCAGGAGGCATAGCAGCCATACATAAAAACAAACACAGGGAAGCAGCAAAAATGGGGAAACAAAGAAACATTTCCCAAGGAAAAGAAGAGAACAAAGCTCTAGAAGAAAAACTAAACAAAATGGAGACAAGCAACCAACCAGATGCAGAGTTCCAAACACTGGTTATAAGGGTCCTCAATGATCTCAGGGAGAACTTCAAAAAAGTGATAGGAAACACAAAAATAGAGATAGAAAACATAAAAAAGAACCAGCTACAAATAAAGACTGCAATAACTGAAATGAAGAATACATTAGAGAGAATCAACATTAGATTAGATAAAGCAGAGGATCGAATCAGCGATTTAGAAGATAAGGTAGCAGAAAATAGACAATCAGAACAGCAAAAAGAAAAAATAATTCAAAAACAAATGAGAAGCGTTTAAGGGGCCTCTGGGACAACATCAAGCGCACCAACATTTGCATCATAGGGGTGCCAGAAGAAGAAGAGAGAGAACAAGGAATTGAAAGCCTATTTGAAGAAATAATAACTGAACACTTTCCTAACCAAATGAAGGAGATAAATATACAAATCCAGGAAGGGCAAAGAGTTCCAAAAAAGATTAACCCAAACAGGCCAACACCAAGACACATCAAAATTAAAATGCCACAGGTTAAAGACAAACAGAAAATCTTAAAAGCAGCAAGAGAAAAGCAATTAGTTATTTACCAGGGAGCTCCCATAAAACTATCAGCTGATCTCTCAATAGAAACTTTGTAGGCCAGAAGGGACTGGCAGAAAATATTCAAAGTGGTGAAAAGCATGGACTGACAACAAAGATTACTCTACCCAACAAGGCTATCATTTAGAAATGAAGGACAGGCAAAGAGCTTCCCAGGCAAAAAAAATTAAAGGCATTCCTCACCATCAAATCAGTGTTACAAAGACTATTAGAGGAACTTCTTTAAGACAAAAAAGCCCTAACATCTGAATAATAAAATGGCAATAAATATGTATCTATTCACAGTTACTTTTAATGTAAATGGATCAAATGCTCCCATCAAAAGATAGGGTGGCTAAATGGATAAGAAAACAAGACTCTCACATATGCTGCCTACAAGAGACTCACTTCACAACAAAAGACACATAGACTGAAAGCAAGGGGATGGAAAAAAGATATTTCATGAAAATGGAAATGAAAAAGAAAAGCCATTGTAGTAATACTTATAGCAGACTAAGTAGACTTTAAACCAAAGCCTGTAACAAGTGACAACAAATGACCCAGTAATCCCATTATGGGTAATCATCTGAAGAAACCCAAAATGCTACTTCAAGGGGATGTATGCATCCTTATGTTCATTACAGCATTGTTTGCAGTCACCAAGATGTGAAGGCAGCCTGGGTGTCTCTTGATAAATGAACAAATAAAGAGGAGCTGGTATATATATATATATTTTTTTCAATGGAATATTGCTCAGCCATGTAAGGTAATAAGTTCTTGCCATCTGCAGTGGCATGGATAGACCTGAAAGGAATTGTGCTGAGTGAAGTATGTCAGACAGTGAAAGATAGATGTGATGTATTTTACCTATATGTGTAATCTAAAGAATAAACAAACAAGCAAATCAGAAAAAAATTCATAGATACAAAGAACATTTTGATGATTGCCAGATAGGAGAGGGGTTGGGAATGGGTGAAAAAGAGGAAGGAATTAAGTAGTACAAATTGGAAGTTACAAAATAGTCATGGGGATGTAAAGTAAAGCATAAGGAATATAGTCAATAATATGGTAACAGCTATGTGTGCCAGGTGGGTACTAGACTAGTCAGGGGATCACTTCTTTATATAAATGTTTAACTACTATGCTGTACACCTGAAATGAATATAAAATAATATTGAGTGTCAACTGTAATGAAGTATTTTAAAAGAGGAGGAAAAGGTGAAGTGGAATAAGAGGTTCAAATTTGCAGGTATAAAACAAATAAGTCATGGGGATGTAATGTACAGCATAGGGAATATAGTTAATAATATTGTGATGGTGTGGTACAGCGTCAAATGGTTGCTGGACTTATAATTTTCTCTTCTCTGGATATATAAATGAAGAATAACTATGGTGCACACCTGAAACATATAATATTGTAAGTTGGCTATATTTTAATAAAAATCTTAAAAATACAATACAGTAAATAAAAAACTATTTTAGAAAAAGCAGGAGATGATATCATAGAAATGGCTGCATGAAGTGAGCCTCTTAAAATCTCCCCTGGAATTTACAACAAACTGAACAACTATAATTAAAAAAAGGACTTCCTGCACAGCAGACAGGCAAGACTAAGAGAGGCACAACTGAAATCATCTAAAGGTGGGCAAATTGGGTGAGCAGGGGAGGGGGGAAAGGAGGAAGTGTGGAGACATGGGCTGCTTGGGCACAGGATGCAGATTGGAGCTCAGAGTTCCATGCATTCTGAAGATAACAGCAATTGCAGGAGCGGGAAACATTCAGCCTGCTAGCACTCTCCTTATGGTCCATAGTCCCACCTGAGGGGTCAGCATATAACATGGCTAAATTCAATGCTCATGTCAGAGACCTCAGAGCAAAGACTGAGGGAAGAAGGATTAAAATGGCTGTTGAAGCCCTCATTGCCAAGCAGGGGACCGAAGGCATAGGCATGGAGCCTAGCCGTCCCCTTCCCACACTCACAGAGCTTGCCCCACCAGGACATGCCCAGTGCTAGAAGCAGAACAGTAGCAGTGTCAGATCAAAAGAACAGAATGTTTGCAGTTCTGAAAAGTGCAGCCCACAGCCACGGACTCGCATCCCAACTAGTTCCAGTGAAGGGGAGACAGCCTTGGATGCAGGACTGGCTGTGCTGGTGGTCGCTGTCATTGTTCAAAGCCACCTATCACAACCCACCCCGCCCCTGCCCCTACCTATTTGGGTGGATACCTGTACTGGCAAACAGAGCCACCAAAACACACAGGCACTGAATCTGGTGCAGGAAGACCTTTGGAACTTCAGAAACTCTCCACATCCCCCAACGGAGGTGGTGCCCTGAGACCCAGGTGACCTGCTTACAGAGGAGAAGCCCACCTTTCAGGGAATCCTCCCATTGTATGAGAAGTTGAAACAGTGCAGATAAAATATAACACTACAGTATGAGAGAGAATAAAAGGCTGCAGTAGGAAAGAAAATAAAGCATTCTAAGAATACCTACTGGAAAACAAAGAAAGACCTCTTCCTATCAACCTGTTGCGGAATCTACTCCTGTAGATGCCTAGGAAGAGAAATACTAATTTATTAATTGCCATGAAAACCCAAGGTAACAAGGCAGCTCAGAAAGAAAATAAAAAGTCTCCAGAAAATGAACTTGGAGATGTGTGACTTAAATGACAGAGAATTGAAGATTGGCATTCTTAAAAAACTCAACGAGATGTAAGAAAATACAGACAGGCAGTTTAAGGAACTCCCAAATGCAATCAAAGAACAAAATGAACATTTTACAAAAGATATTAAAATTTTATAAAAGAACCAAATAGAAATTCAGGAGATGAAGAACTCAGTAAAAGAAATGAAGAATGAAATAACCAGCTTAGGTAGTAGAGCTGACCAGATGCAGGGAAGAAACAGTGACATCAAAGATAGAAACCTGAAAATGACACAGATGGAGGGAGAGAGAGACTTGAGAGTTAAAAGAAATGAAAGAACTCTACAAGAACTTTCTGACTCCATCAAAAAGAGCAATATAAGAAAAATAGGCATACCAGAAGGAGAAGAAAGGGAGAAGGAAACAGAGAGTATATTTAAACAAATAGTCGATGATAACTTCCCAAACTTGTGGAAAGAACTGGATCCTCGAATCCAAGAAGCAAATGGAACACCTGAATTACCTCAATCCCTACAGGCCCTCTCCAAGGCACATTGTATTGAAGCTGTCAAAAATTTAACGACAAAGAAAGAACTCTCAAGGCAGTCATGCAAAAGAAGATGGTAACCTACCCCCCCAAAAAAACCCATTAGATTTTCATCAGATTTTTCAGCAGAAACTTTACAAGTCATAAAAGAGTGGAATCAAATATTCAAACTACAGAAAGAGAGAAATTATGAGACAAGAATAATATAGCCAGCAAAGATATCCTTTAGATATGAAAGAGGAATAAATACCTTTCTAGACATACAGAAGCTGACAGAATGTTCTAACACACAACCTGCACCACAAGGAATACTGAAGGAGGCTATTCAACTTGAAACAAAAATGCAAAAGAATACAAAACCATGAGTAGTATTATGAACACACAGACAGAAGCAGGAAATGGCAACCCCTACACCAAATAAGACACTATACACTTAAACATAACATACAGGGTAAAGAAGAAATAACAATTGAAGAAAAAAAGAAGAAAAAGACAACTTGCTACTGCAGCACAAAAATCAACTCAGCATAAATAGTGATAATTTACGACAACATAAACGTAAAAATGTACAGAGTAAATGTCTGAGCCGGCACAAGGGAATGGAGAAAAAAAGCATGCTGAAGAAAATGGAATACTCTAAATATGAAACTTTATTTTACATAAACTTAATGGTAACCACACACACACAAATCCAGAACTGAAATACGTAACATAAAAAAGAAGAAACAGAGAGAAAAACCATAGAATACTACCACACTGAAATAATACACAGCAACAAAAAGGCAAAGAAACAAAGGAGACACAGTCCTACCAGAAAAGCAAAGATAAAATGATAGGAAATACTCATATATCAATAATTACTCTACATGTAAATGGACTGAACTCACCAATAAAAAGGCACAGAGTAGCAGATTGGATAAAAAAACTAAACCCATCCTTATGCTGCTTCCAAGAGACACATCTTAGCTACAAGGACAAATACAGACTCAAAATGAAAGGGTGGAAATTGATACTCCAAGCAAATGGTATTCAGAAAAAAGCAGGTGTAGTCATACTTATATCAGATGAAACAAACTTCAGGATAAAAATGGTAACAAGGGACAAAGATGGACATTTCATAAGAATAAAGGGGATTATATAACAATAAGACATAACAGTAATCAATAATTATGCCCCCAATCAGGGAGCACTGAAAAATACAAAGCAACTACTAACAGAACTAAAGGGAGAAATTGACCAAAACACAATTATAGTAGGGGACCTAAATACATCGTTGACATCTATGGGTAGACCATCTGTACAGAAAATAAATAATGAAATATCAGCCCTAAATGACACATTAAATAAAATGGACACAATTAACATTTATAAAGCACTTCATCCTAGAACAACAGACTATAGATTCTTTTCTAGTGTACATAGAACATTCTCAAAGATAGACCATATACTGGGATGTAAAACTAGCCTCAGCAAACTTAAGAAGATTAAAATCATACCAAGGATATTCTCTGATCACAAGGCTTTGAAATTGGATATCAACTGCAAAAAGAAAGCAGGAAAAACCACACATATGTGGAGATTAAACAACATGCTTTTAAAGAATAACTGTATCAAAGAAGAAATAAGAGAAAAGATTAAAAATACATAGAAACAAATGAGAATGAACATATATCGTACCAAAATTTTTGAGATGCAGGGAAAGCAGTTTTAAGAGGGAAATTTGTATCATTATAGGCCTATCGCAACAACCAAGAAAAATCCCAGAAAAATACCCTCACATTACACATTAAAGAACTAGAAAAAGAAGAACAAATGAAACCCAAAGTCAGAAGAAGGAAGGCAATAATAAAAATCAGAGCAGAACTAAATGAAATAGAGAACAAAAAGACAACAGAAAGAACTAGTGCACCAAAAAGCTCATTCTTTGAAAAAATTAATAAAATTGACAAACCCTTGGCTAGACTCACTAAGATAAAACGAGAAAAGACCCAAGTAAACAAAATCAGAAATGAAAGAGGGGAAGTTACCACAGATGCCATGAAAATACAAAGGATTATCCAAGAATACTATGAAGGGCTATATGCCACCAAATTCAATAACCTAGAAGAAATAGAATATTCTTAGAAACATTTAGCCTTCCTAGGCTGAATCATGGGGATGTGGAAAATCTAAAGAGACCAATCAATAGTAAGGAATTGAATCAGTCATCCAAAACCTTCCCAAAAGCAAACGTCCAGGACCAGATGGCTTCACTAGTGAATTCCCCCAAACATTCAAAGTGGATATAATACCTGTCCTACTCAAACTCTTCCAAAAATTTGAAGAGGAGACAATACACTAATTTTATGAGGACAACATTACCTTGATACCAGAACCTGGTAAGGAAAACACCAAAAAAGAAAATTATATACCAATATCTCTAATGAATACAGATGCAAAAATCCTAAGCAAAATTGTAGCAAATTGAATGCAACAATACATTAAAAAAGTATACATCACGACCAAGTGGGGTTCATCCCAGGAGCACAAGGATGGTTCAACATATGCAAATCAATCAACATTATACACCACATAAACAAAATAAAGGACAAAAATCATATGATTACTTCAATAGATGCAGAAAAAGCATTTGATAAGATACAGCATACATTTATGATTAAAACACCTAATAAAATGGATATAGAAGGAAAATACCTTAACACAATACAGACCACATATGATAAACCCTCAGCTAATATTATAAATAAAGGCGAAAAAGTGAAGTCCCTTGCTCTACATTCAGGAAAATGACAGGGCTGTCCCCTATCTCTTCTGCTTTTCAACGTAATATTGGAAGTCTTAGCTAGAGCAATCAGGCAAGAGAAAGGAATAAAGAGAATCCAAATAGGAAATGAAAAAGTTAAATTGTCACTTTTTGTAGATGACGTGATGCTATATATAGAAGACTTCACAACCAAGCTATTAGAAACAATAAACAAATACAGTAAAGTTGCCGGCTACAAAATCAACGTACAAAAGTCCACTTTATTCTTATATACTAACAATGAAACACAGGAAAAAAATTTAAAAAACAATTTTTTTGCAATTGCAACAGCAAAAAAAGAAAAACCTAGGAATAAACTTAACCAAAGATGTGAAAGGCTTATACACCGAAAACTATAAGATATTTTTTGAAGAAATTGATGAAGACAAAAAGAAATGGAAAGACATTCTGTGTTCATGGATTGGAAGAATCAACATAGTCAAAATGGCCATATTACCCAAAGCAATACACAGATTTAATGAAATCCCCGTCAAAATTCCAATGGCATTTTTAAAAGAAACAGACAAAAAATCATCAGATTTGTATGGAACCAAAAAATACCCCAAATAGCCAAAGCAATCTTAAGTAGAAAGAACAATGCTGGAGGTATCACACTCCCTGGCTTCAGCTTGCACTAAAGGACAACAGCAATCAAAACAGTATGGTATTGGCAGAAAAACAGACACATAGACAAATGAAATAGAATTGAGAACCCATGAATCCACATAAATATGACAGATAATTTTCAACAAAGAAGTAAAAAACATACAACACAGAAAAGACAGCCTCTACAATAAATGATGCTGGGAGAATTGGAAAGCCACATGCAAAAGAATGAAACTAGACTGTTATCTGTCATGTACTAAAATTAACTCAAAATGGATCAAAGACCTAAACATAAGTCCAGAAACAATAAACTGCATAAAAGAAAACATAGGTACTAAACTTATGGACCGTGGGTTCAAAGATGAATTTGACCTCAAAAGCAAGGGAAGTAAAAACTAAAATAAATGAATGGGATAATATCAAACTAAAATGCTTCTGCACAGCAAAAGAATCCATCAACAAAATAAAGAGGAAACCAACGGAATGGGAGAAGATTTTTGCAAACGTCTCTGATAAGGGGCTAATATCCAAAATATACAAGGAACTCATACAACTCATACAACTCAACAACAACAACAAAAAAAAATCCAATCCAATTAAAAAATGGGCACAGGACCTGAACAGACCTTTATCCAAAGGGGACATACAGATGGCCAATAGACATATGAAAAAATGCTCAACATCACTGATCAGAGAAATGCAAACAAAATCTACAGTGAAATATCACCTCACACCAGTTAGAGTGGCTATCATCAACAAGAAAAATAACATACGATCTCACTTATACGTGGAATCTAAAAAACTGAATAAATGAGTAATGTAAACAGAAATAGTCTCAGAGACTCAGAGGAAAAACTGAGGTTCCTAGTTGGGAGGGAGTGGGGATGAAGGAGAAGGGGAAGGGATGAGACCATACAAATTGGTAACTACAATATGGCTTCAGTGATAGAAAAGACAGTCTGGGGAATATAATCAATAATGTTGTAAATATTTTTTAGGGGGCCAGATGGACTCATGTCTTGTTAGGGAGACCACTTCATAGTCAGTTTAGAGACCTGATCACCACACTGTATTTCTGAAGCAGACGTTGAATAATATTGTATTATTGTATGTATGTCGACTATAATTATATATACATATAGTCACGGGATGTGGGAATGAACTCAATGGAATTGTAATAGATAAGTATGATATTGGTGGTGGAAAGGCAATAGATGGGGTTGAGGGGTTGTTTCTGTGTGAAGGGTGAAAACGATAACAATTGCATTGTTCTGTAAACCTGAAACTAACAATAAAAAAAAGACAACAGCAAGTGTTCGAAAAGCTGTGGAGGAAAAGGAACCCTCATACACTGTTGGTGGGAATGCAGATTTGTGCAGCAGCTATGGAAGGCAGTGTGGAGATTATTCAAAAGACTAAAAAAAGAATTACCATATTACCCAGCAATCGTTCTCTTGAGTATCTACCCAAAAAATCTGCAAACACTATCCGTGAAGATATATGTGCTCTGATGTTCATTGAAGCTTTATTTACTGTGGCCAAGACATGGATACAACCAAAGTGTCCTTTGATAGATGATTGGATAAAGGAGTTATGGCATATATACAGAATGGAATACTATTCTTCCATAAGAAAAAATGAAATAGTGCCATTTGCAACAACATGAATGGATCTTGAGATTATAATGCTAAGCAAAATAAATCAGACAGAAAAAGTTGAGAACTGCATGACATCACTGATATGTGGTATATAAAACTGAAAACAACAAAAGAATAAGAAAAACCAATGAAGAAACAAAGCTTATACACAGACAATAGTTTCGTGGACAACAGAGGATAAGAGGTAATAGGGGTGGTAGATGAGAATAAATGGGATCCAATACGTGGCAATGGAAAGAGAACTGACTCTGGGTTGTAAACAAACAATGAGATGTATAGATGATGTATTACAGAATTATACACCTGAAATCTATGTAACTTTGCTAACAATTTTCACCCTAATAGACTTTAATTTAAAAAAGAAAGAAAGGCGAAAACTCCAGGAAAATAAATAAATGAAATTGAGGCAACAAACTTACCAGACACAGAGTTCAAAACACTTGTAAGAATGCTCAAGAAACTTAGTGACAGCTTCAACGAAGAGATAGTAAGCATAAAGAAGGACATAGAAACCATGGAAAGAAACAGTCAGAAATAAAGTATACAATAAATGAAATGAAGAATACACTAAAGGAATACAAGTCATGTGATGAAGTTGAGAATATACTCAGTGATTCAGAAGACAGAGTAGCATAAAACACCCAATCCGAACAACACTAAGATAGAAGAATAATAAAAAGAAGATCGTTTACAGGATCTCTAGGACAACACCAAGTGTAACAATATTTCTGTCTTATAGTAGTACCAGAAAGAGAAGAGAGGGAGAAAGGAATCAAGAACCTATTTGAAAAAATAATGACTGAAGACTTCCCGTAAGATGGTGGAATAGACAGACGCTGTGCCAACTACCTCCCAGGATCACACCAAAATTACAAATAATTTATAAGATATTCAACCTCAGAAGTTCCCTGGACCCTAGATGAGTAGAACCTCTAAATGAAGGACTTAAAGAGGAGGCCACATCAAGTCTGGTAGGAGGGGCGGACACGAGAGAGGGCGAACCCCGTGAGGGTCACCTCAGCGGTGGGGAGGCTTCTCCGCTTGGAGGAGAGACCCTCTGGCCCCACACTGCGCTCACCACCCCAGAGTTACTTTGCCGGGAAGAGAAGTTCTATGATAGCTGGAAGTAGAAAACAGTGAGGACTCTCTTTTCTCAACTGGGTGAGGCTGAGGGCACCTAGAGAACCAGTGGAGCCGGCAAACCAACTCACTCGCTGTTGAGCACTCACCTGGTTACTGGAGGAGGGAGTAGCTTTGTGAGCGGGACCCAGGAGCCTCCGGGAAGGAATGAACTGAGTGCCTTTGGAGCGGGAGCTGTGGGTTTTTCGGACAAATTGTTCCCCTGGTGTGGACCTTGCACACCAGTGCACAGGAGGCCGCCGTTTTTTCAGGGCTGGGCCCTCCCACAAAGGCTCAGGTCTGGGACTGCATTGGTCTGCTCGAATTGATGCAGGAGTGCGTGTGTGCGTGCGTGCGTGTGTGCGCGCGCATGCGGCCTTGGAGCCCTACCCTCCATACTGTTTGTGCTGCCTAGCCAGGGAAACACCGGACAAGTGCGCTCTGACTACAACAGCTGTTTATTGAGACCCGGAAGTGCGCGACTCGCCTTAGGTCCCCGATTTCCGCACTGCACATGTGGAGTTGTCTTGTTGGCAATTGGCTGTCAGGCTGCTCGGCCTGATCTTTGAGCGGCTGATTGGGACAGGCTGAGACTAGGGGTTTTCCTGGGAGTGTAGAGCCGCGAGCCGTGTGCCTGCGTGATTCACTGGGGCTTTCCAGGCGAGTTTGTGTGGGTCGGCTGCTGATGCAGGAGTGCATGCTGCTCTCAATTGGTGGGGGCCATTGACCACAACCTGTGGTGCTTTGGGGGCCTGCCCCGCCCACCTAGAGCTGTGTTGCCATGGGCACCCTGAGCCACTGATCCCTGGCTCCTACCTCTGCAGGAGAGGGTTTTTGGCAGCAGCAGACTGCCTGCAACAACCTGTGAGGATTTTTGGTGGTGAGCACGGTTCCAGAGCACACAGCAACTAATTGTGGGAAGCTTACTTCAAGTCTAGAGGGGGGTCGGCACACGACGCACTGAGCCCTCCCCCGCAACAGCTCGTGCTGAGTCGCCAGAATCTCTCTATTGCTGATCAAGTGGTCTGCAGATTAAAGAGGACAGAGAGCGCCTCCTTTTTTGTTTTTGTTTTTCCTTTTTTTCTCTCTTTTTCTCTTCTTTCTTTCTTTTTTTTTTCTTTCTAGGTGATCTAACACATTGAAACAATCAGAGTGACAGCCAGAATGAAAACAAAGAAACATGTCCCAAGTAAAAGATCAGAAGAAACCTCAAGAAATAGAACTAAATGAAACAGAGGTATCCAACCTTTCAGAGACAGAGTTTAGAACGCTGATGATAAGAATGTTTCAGGAACTTAAGGAGGACATAAAGAAGGATACAGAAATCATAAAAAACAACCAGGTAGAACTAAAGAATACAATAACT
>NW_017731667.1:646031-650632 GCF_001890085.2 Hipposideros armiger | reverse complement strand
TATATATATATATATATATATATATATATGTCATGGGACATGGAGTATAGTGTGGGAGTGGAGTCAAGGGAATTGTAATAGACATGTATGATATTGGAGGGAAGTGTGGTGGCAGATTGGGGGAGGGGGGTTGTCACTTCGAGGGGTAAAAAGTATAACTATTGTACTGTGTTGTACAGCTGAAACTAATTCTAAAAAAATGTGTATTTCATAATAAAAAATAATTTTAAAACCCCAATAATGACTGTAAACTTCCCTATCCTGGCAAAGAACATAGAAATCAAGGTCAGAATGTTCAGAGAGTCCAAAACAAGATGAACCCAAAACAGGTCCATACCAAGACACATTATAATTAAAATGGCAAAAGTTAAAGACAAATAGAGAATCCTAAAGGCATCAAGAGACAGGCAACAAGTTACTTACAAAGAAGCTCATATATGATTATCAGCTGATTTCTCAGCAGAAACACTGCAGGCCAGAATAGATTGGCACAAAATATTCAAGGTGATGAAAAGCAAGGATCTAAAACAAAGTACTCTACCAAGCAAAATGATCACTTAAAGTGGAAGGAGACTTTGGTTGTTTCCATGTCTTGCCTGATGATTGGATAAACAAGAGGTGGTATATATACACAATGAAGTACTACTCTGCCATGAGAAAAGATGAAGTACTGCCAGTTGCAACAACATGGATGAATTTTAAGATTATTATGCTCAGAGAAATAATTCAGACAGAAGAAGTCAAGAATCATATGACTTTACTCATATGTGGGATATAAAACTGAAAGCAACAAATGAACAAGACACACAAAGAAAGAAACAAAAACTCATAGACAAAGACTACAATTTAGTGGTTTACCAGAGGGTAAGTGGGGGAGCAATGGTAGAAGAGTGTAAATGGGATAAAATATATGGTGATGGAAGAACTGAGTTTTGGTGGTGAGCACACAATGTGATATATAGATGATGTATTATAAAACTGTACAATTGAAACCTATGTAATTTTACTAACCATTGTCACCCGAATAAATTTAATTAAAAAAATAAAATAAAAAATTAAAATGGAAGGAAAGATAAAGAGCTTCCCAGTTAAGTAAAAGCTAAAGGAATTCATTATGACCAAACCAGTATTACAAGAAATATTTCACTGCTAATATCATTGCTTCTAAGGGACTTTTGCCTCTGTTTTATTTATTTATTTTTTATTTTTTATCTAAGCCATCCTGCCCCCTTTTGGCAGCTCAGCAGCAGCTTGGCTTGGGCCAGGAATTGAACTGCTGTTGGTCAGAGCTCTCACTCTTGAGTGAGCTCTTAACCAACTGAGCCACTCGGCCAGTCCATACAAGAAATATTAAAGTGAGTTCTTTAATAAGAAGGGGATGGGGTGAGAACATAAATATGAATAATAAAATCACAATAATATGTATCTATCAATAATCACTTAAATATTAATGGATTAACTGCTCTAGTAAAAAGATATAGGCTAGCTGAATGAAGAAGAAAACAATACATACATATGTTCTCTATAAGAGAGTCAACTCGGATAGAAAGACACACATAGAATGAAAGTAAAGGAATGGAAAAAGGTACTTCATGCCCATGTAAACCAAAGAAAAAATAAAAAGGCTGGGGAAGTAATACCTATAGGAGACAAAATGACTTTGAAACAAAGGCTGTAATAAGAGACAAAAAATACATTACATAATGATAATGGGATCAATCCAACAAGAGGACATTACCCTAGTAAACATCTGTATACCTAATATCAGATCACCTATTGGGTCTTCGGAAAAGTCATGACGTATTTTGTCTATGTTTATCAAAGGTCATTTATTTATATAAAGAAAAAAGATCAATCAGTGATATGTTGCCCATTTTGTATGATAACTTTTGCCATCTTTCAGTGAGCTTCATAATTCCTCATTCATAGAAGGACGTGTCTTTATTTGAGAAAAACTGAACAAGGTGCTGATTTACAGCCTCATCTGAATTGAACATTATACCACACAAGGAGTTTTGAAGAGAGCAAAACAAGTGGAAGTCTGATGGTGCAAGGTCAGGCAAGTATGGCTGTGGCAACACATCCCATCCAAACTTCAAAAATTTTTGACGGGTGATCAAACTTGTGTGTGGTCTCGCGTTGTCATGATGGAACACAACTCCTTTACAATTAACAAGCTCTGGACATTTCTGGATGATGGATTCATTCAAACTGTCCAATTGCCGACAGTACACATTCAAGTTGATTGTTTGGTTCCTTGGTAGGAGCTCGAAAAACATGACATCTTTAAAATCCCACCACACTGAGAACATAACCTTCCTCTGATGAATGTCTATTTTCAATGTCGTTTGAGGCGAATCATCATGTTGGGACCAAGACCGTTTGTGCACTACATTGTTGTAAACAATCCACTTCTCATCACCAGTTACCAGCTGCTTCAGTAAAGAATTGTTTTCCTCATGTTTAATGTGCATATTGCAGATGTTTATATGTGCCATCAAATCAACTTCTTTAAGTTCATGCAGAACCCAAATATCAAGCTTCCTTACATATTCCATCTTCTTCAGGTAGTCGTGAATGCTTGAATGATGGATGTTCAATGTTTCTGCAGTTTCTCATGTCATGTAACATGGGTTTGACTGGATCAATGTCTTTATTTTGTCGTCATCAACCTCGGTGGGCCTCTCTGACCGAGGAGCATCATTGAGGTAAAAATCACCAGCATGGAATTTTGTGAACTATCACTGGCACTGTCGTTGTTGTAGAGCATTGTCACCATAAACTTTATGCCACTTTTCACAAGCTTGACATGCATTCTTTCCTTTATGGAAGTAAAACAGTAAAATATGGCAAAAATGCACAGTTTGGTCTTCCATCTTCAGCTTGTTGCAAAATGTCCAAAACTCAACCAAATTGCTCAATTTTTTTAGACTGAAGCTAGACCTGTCAGCTTTAAAATAAGATAGCAATAACATAGATGCAAATGACTCTAGTACTTCCAAAAGTGAACTAGTGCCATCTGTTGCAAACATGTGTCATGACTTTTCCAAAGACCCAATAAATATATAAAGCAAATATTGACTGACATAATGAGAGAGATCAACAGTAATACAACTATATTAGGGGACATGGACACCCTATTGACACCAATGGAAAGATCTTCTGATCCAGACAATCAACAAGAGAACAGTGACCTTAAATGACACATTAGATCACATGGATTTAATTGATATTTTTAGAGCATTCCACCCCAAAATAGCAGAATATTCATTCTTTTTGAGTGCATATGGAACATTTTCCAAGATAGGCCATATATTAGGCCACAAAACAAGTCTTAATGAATTCAATAAGATTGAGATTATATTAAGTGTTCTTTTGGACCAGAATTGTATGAAATCAAAAATCAATTGCAAATAAATAAATAAATAAGTGAAAATCTAAAAACACATCCCAAAATATGGAGGCTAAATAACATGCTACTAAACAATGAATGGCTTAACAATGAGATCAAAGAAGAAATCAAAAGATACTTTGAGACAAATGAGCATTAAAAAACATGACCCAAAATCTATGGGACACAGGGGAGTGTCCTAAGAGGGAAATTCATAGCAGTACAGGCCTAGCTCTAAAAACAAGAAAATCCTCAAATAAACACTCTAACATTACACTTAAGAATACTGGGAAAAGAATAGCAAAGGAAGTTCGAAGTGAGTCCAAGGAAGAAAATAATAAATTCAGAGCAGAAGTAAACAAAATAGAGGCTAAAAAAATAATACAAAGATCAATGAAACCAAGATCTGGTTCTGTGAAAAGATAAACAAAATTAATAAACCTTAACTTGGACTCATAAAAGAAACAAGAGAGAGAGAGAAAGAGAGAGAGAGAGAGAGAGAGAGAGAGAGAGAGAGAACACAAATGAATATAATCAGACATGAAAGAAGAGAAGTAAAAACAAATACCACAGAAATACAAACAATATTAAGAAAATACTTCAGGTAATTATATACAAACAAATGTGACAATCTAGATGAAATGGATAAATTCCTAGAAACATTAAATCTTCCAAGATTGAATCAGGGAAAAAAAAAGAAAATCTAAACTGACCAATTTCTACTAATGAAATCAAATGAGTAATCAAAAAGTGCCCAAAAAACAAGGGGTTCAAGGTGAATTGTACCAAATATTGAAAAATGAATTAACACCAATTCTTCTTAAAGAATTCCAAAAAATTCAAGAGTATAGAAGGCTTTGAATTTCATTTTATGAGGCAAGCATTACCCTGATTCCAATACCAGACAAAGATGTTACAAAAAACAAAAGTAAACGAGGCCAATATCCCTAATGAACATAGATGCAAAAATCTTCAACAAAATGTTAGCAAACCAAATTCAGCAACACATTAAAAAGGTCATACACCATGATCTATTTATTCTTTTGTTTTTGGTTTTTTTAAGATTTTTATTGGGGAATTGGGGGGATGGGAACAGTGCTGGGAGATTGGGGAAGGGGAACATACAAGTTGCTGTCATTTTGTTCTTCAGTCTAGTTGTGGAGGACGTTGCTTCACTGGCCCAAGTTGGCACCATCATTGCACTCTTCCG
>NW_017731667.1:640629-644911 GCF_001890085.2 Hipposideros armiger | reverse complement strand
GTGGGTTGGGGGAAAGGGGTTTTCACTTTGTGAGGGGTAAAAAGTATAATTGTTGCACTGTTTTGTATACCTGAAACTAATAAAAACAAGAAAAAATCGAGCATCAATTTATAATAATATCTCTCAGCAATGTGGGAATAGAGGAACATATAACAATATAATACAGGCCATATATGACAAACCAACAGTTAACATCAGACTCAAAGGGGAAAAGTTAAAACTGTTCTCCTTACCATCAGGGACAAGACAAGTATGCCCACTTTCATCACTTTTATTCAACATAGTACTGGAAGTCCTAGCCATAGCAATCAGAGAAGAAAAATAAATAAAAGACATTCAAACTGGAACGGAGGAAGTAAAACTGTCATTATTTGCAGATAATTTGATACTATATACAGAGAACCCTAATGTTTCCTCCAAAAATACTATTAGAACTGATAAATAAATTTAGTAAAATAGCAGAATAAAAAATTAATATTCAGAAACTGGTTTCATTTTTTACTAAATTTATTGAGGTGACAATGACTTGTGAAACTACATAGTTTTCAAGTGTACATTTCTACATCATCTATGAGTGCTCCAAATTAAGTTCACAAACTCTTCCTAGAAAAAGTACTACATACTTCATTGCTGAATATCACTACAACCACCTTCAAAGTGCTCCACTTGGGAAGCTATGCACCATTGCCAGTGCCTAGTCAACCCTTCAAAGCAAGTTTTGAACTTCTTTTCTGAAATGGCCATCAGAGCTGTCATTGTATTACCATTGATGTCCTGAATATTATCCTTTCAGGGTCTTTCTTTCAATATTTCCTTTATCTTTGGGTAAAGAAAGAAGTCACTGGGGGTCAGATCAGGTGAGTAGGGAGGATGTTCCAATACAGTTATTTGTTTACTGGCTAAAAACTCCCTCACAGACAGTGCTGTGTGAGATGATGCATTGTCGTTATGCAAGAGCCATGAATTGTGGTGAAAAGTTCAGGTCGTTTTCATCTAATTTTTTCATGCAGCCTCTTCAGCACTTCCAAATAGTGAACTTGGTTAACTATTTGTCCAGTTGGTACAAATTCATAATGAATAATCCCTCTGATGTCAAAAAAAGTTAGCAGCATCGTTTTGACTCTTGATTTGGACTGACAGAACTTTTTTCGTCATGGAGAATTGGCTGACTTCCATGGTGAACTTTGACGTTTTGTTTCAGGGTTGTATTGGCACACCCATGTTTCATCACCAGTGATAACACAGTCCAAAACATCATCTTGCCTCTCCAAAAAGTCTTGGCAAACTTCGACTCTCCTTTGCTTTTGTTCATCGGTGAGCTCTTTCGGGACCATTTTTGCACACAACTTTTTCATTCCAAGATTTTTAGTTAAGATTTTCTTACATGTTTCTCTATTAATGTTTACTTGGTCTGCTATGCTTCTCTCAGTCAGCTGGCAATTTTGACACAAAATTAAATGAATTTTTAAAATGTTTTTGTCAGTTCTGCTTGTTACTGGCCTGTCAGACCTCTCATCAGTGATGCATTCACTCACCTCAGAAAAACATTTAATCCATTTGTATACTGCCATTTTCTTCATAGAATTATCCCCATAAACTTGGACTAACATGTCCCTGATTTCACTTCCACTCTTGTCAAGTTTACCAAAAAAATTAATGTTTGTTTGTTGCCTAATTCAAGCTCAGGTATTCTTGTGATGGCACACAAAAACACACAACAATAATGAATGCCACTCAGCAAGACACCACTACACGTCGACATGAACACAAGTGTGAGACACTGAAATACCAAGGTTATGAAACCTTACTGGGCTGTTTGTACAGAGCTGCCAATGTAAGAGAATGGTGTCAAGTTCATGAACTTAATTGCCAGACCTCATATAACCAAAAGACTTGAAAGTAGGTTCTCAAAGAGATATTTGTACTCCTGTGTTTATTGACACATAATTTGCAATAGCCAAAATTGGAAACAATCTAAATATCTGTTGCTGGATGAATGGACCAAGGAAATGTGGTATATACATATAATGAAATATTATTCATCCTTTAAAAGGAGGAAATCCTGTCATATACAACAACATGGATGAACCTGGAGAGCATTATGCTAAGTGAAAATAGTCATTAAAATAAGGACAAATACTGCATGTTTCCATTTGTATGACATATTGAAATCAGATGCATAGAAGCAGAGTGTGGAATGGTTTCCAGGGGCTCAGGGTATGGGGGAAAAGTGGAGTTGTTTTTCAATAGGTATAGAATTTCAATTAAGGAAGATGAATAAGCTCTAGAGATATGCTGTACAACATGGTAACTATAATTAACAATACCATACTGTACAATTGAAACTTTATTAAGAGTGTAAATCTCATGTTAAGTGATCCTTACACAATAGAAAAAATTGAAAGAAATACAATTAATTTTTTTATACTAAATTTGTAAACTAACTATACTCATTTATTAATTTCAGTATCCTCAATTATATTTTGTTTTACTTTAATCATGTCATCTTTAAACAAAGACAGTTTTATTTATTCTTTCCCAATTTGTGTAGCTTTTGTTTCCCTTTATTTTCTTTCAGTACAATGTTGAATAGGAGTTATAAGAGAGGACCTCTTTGCTTTCCCCCATCTTTGGGTGCAAAGCATCCAGTCACTCACTATTAAATTTGTTGACAGCCGTGGATTTTTCTGTCCATGTCACTTATCAACTTTAAGAACTTCTCCTCTATTTCTAGTTTGCAGCAAGTTTTTATCATGAATGAGTGTTAAATGTTGTCAAATGCTTTTTCTGCATTAATTTATATTTTCATATGACTATTTTCCTTTGGCCTTTTGATGTGGTGGAATGCATTGATTTGTTTTTAGATGTTTCATCAGTCTTACATACTTGGATTTACTCTTTTTATGCATTGTAGGATCAATTAACTCTTATTTTGTTGAAGATTTTTGCATGTATGTTTGTGAGAGATTTGACCTGCAATTTTCCTTTCCTGTAATACTTTTATCTGGTTTTGGCATTGAGTTAATGCTGGCCTCACAGAATGAGTTAGGAAATGTCTAAAACATATAGCAGAGAATTAGTATCATTTTTTCCTTAGTTGTCTGGCATCTGGTAGAATTCATGAATGAACCCATCTGAACCCAACTTTCCTTTTTTGAAGATTGCTATTAATTTATTCAATTATTGGGTATTCGGAAAAGTCATGACACATGTTTGCAACAGATGGCACTAGTTCATTTTTGGAAGTACTAGAGTCATTCACATCTATGTTATTGCTATCTTATTTTATAGCTGACAGGTCTAGCTTCAGTCTAAAAAAATTGTGCAATTTGGTTGACTTTTGGATATTTTACAAGTTGAAGATGGAAGACCAAACTGTGCATTTTTGCCATATTTTACTGTTTTACTTCCATAAAGGGAAGAATGCACATCAAGCTTGTGAAAAGAGGCATAAAGTTTACAGTGACAATATTCTACAAGGAAGTCAGTGCCAGCGATAGTTCACGAAATTCTAAGCTGGTGATTTTGATCTCAATGATGCTCCTCGGTCAGGGAGGCCCACCGAGGTTGATGATGACAAAATAAAGGCATCGATCAAGTCAAATCCACATTACATGACACAAGAGATTTCAAAAACATTGAACATCCATCACTCAAGCATTCATGACCACCTGAAGAAGCTGGGATATGTAAGTAAGCTCGATATTTGGGTTCTGCATGAACTCAAAGAAGTTAATTTAATGGCACATATCAACATCTGCAATATGCTCATTAAACATGAGGGAAATGATCCTGTTTGGAAGCGACTGATAACTGCTGATGAGAAGTGGATTGTTTACAACAATGTGGTGTGCAAACGGTCTTGATCCCGACTTGATGATTCGCCTCAAATGACATCAAAAGCAGACATTCATCAGAGGAAGGTTATGCTCTCAGTGTGGTGGGATTTAAAAGTGTTGTGTTTTCAAATAGCCACGGCAATCTTGAGAAATAAGAACAAAGTTGGGTGGATCATGCTTCCAGATATTAGAACGTACTACAAGGTCACAGTAATCAAAACAATATGGTATTGGCATAAAAATAGGCATATAGATCAATGGAACAGAATAGAAAGCCCAAAAGTAAATCCAGGCACATACGGGCAGTTAGTATATGACAAGGGAAGCAAGAAGTTACAATGGGGTAAGGATAGCCTATTTAATAAATGGTGCTGGGAAAATTGGACTGACACATGCAAAAAAATGAAACTGGACCACCTCCTTACGCCACTTACAAGAACAAA
>NW_017731667.1:625381-639367 GCF_001890085.2 Hipposideros armiger | reverse complement strand
AGGGGGGTTGTTACTTTGTGAGGGTGAAAAGGGTAACTATTGCATTGTTCTGTACACCTGAAACTAACAATAAAAAATAAATTAAAAAAAATAATTAAAAAAAATTAAGTGTCGTGTTTTTCAAGCTCCTACCAAGGAAACAACAATCAATTCGAATGTGTACTGTCGGCAATTAGACAGTTTGAATGAAGTCATCATCCAGAAACGTCCAGAGCTTGTGAATTGTAAAGGAGATCACAAACAAATTTGATCACCTGTCAAAAATTTTTGAAGTTTGGATGGGATGTGTTGCCACACCCACCATACTTGCCTGACCTTATGCCATCAGACTTCCACTTGTTTTGCTCTCTTCAAAACTCCTTGTGTGGTATAACCTTGTTCGGTTTTTCACAGATAATAACAGGTTCTTCTATGAATGAGGAATTATGAAGCTCACTGAAAGATAGCAAAAGGTTATTGAACAAAGTGGGCAATATATCATTGATTGATCTTTGTTCTTTATATAAATAAATGACCTTTGAAAAACAGACAAAATATGTTGTGACTTTCCCGAAGACCAAATACTTTAATAGATATAGACCTATTCGAAATTATGTATTGTTTCTTGTGCAAATTTTGGGTTTGTGACTTACAAGGTATTTGTGCTCTTCATATATGTTATCAAATTTATGAGCATAGTGTCATTCACATTATTCTTTATCAACCTTTTAGTGTCTATGGGATTAGTAGTGATGGACCCCTTTCATTTCTAATATTGTTAATTTGTGTTTTATCACTTTTTTCTTAGTAAACCTGGCTAGAGAATTACAAATTTTATTGATCTTTTCAAAGAACCAGCTCTTAATTTTGTTTTCTCTATTGTTTTGCTGTTTTCAATTATATTGTTTTATGCTTAATTTTTATTATTTCTTTTATTCTGCTTGCTTTAAGCTTAAGTTATTCTTTTTTTTTCTAGTTTATTAATGTGGAAACTTAGATTATAGATTTTAAGTTTTTCTTATTTTCTAACTCACACATTTAGTGCTGTAGATTTCCCTCTAAGCACCCCATTTGTGTATGTCTCAAATTTTAATATGTTCTATTATATTTTCATCTAGTTGAAATATTATACATTTTTCTTGAGACCTTTTCTCTGACCATTGTATTGTAATGACATTTTTGTTTAATCTCCAGATATTTAGGGATTTCAACTATGTTTTTGTTATTGGTTTATAGCTTATTCCATTATACTCTGATGATATTTAATTCCTTTTTGAAATATTGTTAAAATGTATTTTATGACTAAGAATGTGGTCTTTCCTGGTGAATGTTCCATGCAAGCTTGAGAAGAATGTATGTACCACCGTTGTTGGATGAAGCACTACACATGTCTATTACATCACATTAGGTGATAGTCCTGTTTGGATCAACCACTAATTTTCTTTCCATTTGCTCTATCAATTACCGATGCCAGGTATTGAATTTCTGTGTTTTTTCTTGCATTTCTATCAGGGTGTGTTTTTTTTTCTCACATATTTTGACACACCGCTTTTAGCTGTGTACATATTTAAGGTAATTTAGACTTTTTGTACAATTGAACTCACTTTTATTATATAATATCCCCTTTCATCCCTTCCAAGCTTGTTTTCTTCTCATGTCTGCTTTGTATGAAATTAGTATATCAACACAGGCTTACTTTTCTTTTAAAAAATTATTTACATATTTTTAAATTAGTTTCAGGTGTGTGAAACAACATAATGATTAGGTGTTTGTACCCCTCACAAAGTGACAAACCAGTCTACTACCTCTCTCATACCATACATAGTTATTACAATATACCTTTAACTATATTCCCTATGCTGAACTTTACATCCCATGAATGTATATGTGTATATATTTGTCATTCAGTGTTATGAATTTACTAGCTTCAGGTGTACAGTACAGTGTTTAGGCACTTATATAATTTATGAAATGATCCCTCCAATAAGTTTAGTGCTCTACTTTCCCTTCAGATCGTATAAATCTTTTGCATTTAACTCAGGCTTTCTTTTGATTAGTGTAAACATGATATATATTTCTCAATTTCTTTACTTTCAACCCTTCTGTGTTTTCATATTTAAAGTGGGGTCCTTAAAGGTAATATATAGCTGGTTTGGGGTTTTTTATTCACTCTGACAATGTCTGTCTTTTTTTTATTTTCAATTTGTTCAGTTACAGTTGACATTTCAATGTTATTTTATATTAGTTTCAAGTGTACAACATGGTAGTTAGACATTTATGTAAGTTATGCAGTGATCCCCAGATTAGACTAGTATTCACTTGGCAATATGCATAGTTTCTACAACATTAATAATTATATTCTCTATGTTGTACTATACATCTCTATGCTTATTTTGTAACTATCAATTTGTACTTCTTAATCCCTTCACTTTTCTCACCCAGTCCCCCAGGTCCCCTCCCATCTAGTCCCCATCAGTTTCTATTATAAAAGCCTTTTGAGAGTGTATCTTATTCAGTCAGGTCAAATGGCTTCAAGCTTACTACCTTTGAAGTCAACATATTTTTGGCTTTTGGCATAAATGGTGATAAGTTACTCTTTATTTATTTTTAATTATAAATATGGTTCATTTTGATTTTATTTAAATATACAGGAATTTTGTGGTGTAATTTTTGAGGACCCTTCAAGTAAAGTGATGAGAGCACTTGATTGAATAATGAATAAATGAATGAATGGATTACACAACTTTGATAATAGAAAAAATAGGGAAAACAAAAGACTTTATTTTACTTGTATTTATTCATTCTCTGATGCTTATGTAGATCCAAATTACGTACGTATGTATTTTTTTATGCTCCCTGAATAGCTACTTTTAACATTTTTATAGGATGATTCTGCTGCATATGATGACTCTCACTTTTTATTTGTCTGAGAAAGCCTTTAGTTTCTTTAACTTTTGAAGGACAACTTCAGTGAATATAGAGTTTTGGGTGTTTTTTTTTTCCTTTTATTACCTTAAATATTTAATTCCTCTCATTCTTGTTTGCATGATTTCTGATGAGAAATCCATTGGAACTTTTATTCCAGTCCTTCTATTTGTAAAGGTGTTTTCATTATGTTTTTTCCTTATTTTCCAAGATTTTCTCTTCTCCTTTGGTTTTCTATAGCTTGAATATGATATGCCTAGATTTTTTATTTTGTTTTTGTTTTTTGGTTTTTGCTATTTATCATGCTCAATGTCTCTGAGATTCCTGGATCTGTGGTCTAGTGTCTGGAAAATTCTTGCCATTACTACTTCAAATATTTCTTCTATTTCTTTTTTTTTTTCCCATTACAAATATGTTGCATATTTTAACATTGTCCCACAGTTTTTGATGTGATGTTCTTTTTTAAATTCTTTTTTTTTCTCCTTGGAATTTATTTTTGGAAGTTTTTATTAACCTGACTGCCTTCAAACCCACTGATTCTTTCCTCATTAATGTCCAATCTACTAATGAGCCCATAAACACATTCTTCATTTCTGTAACAGTGTCTTTAATTTCAATATTTCTTTTTTATGCTTTTTTTTTGAGCTTCAGTCTCTCTGCTTATGGTACCCATCTCTTCAAGCATGTTGTCTACTTTTTACGTCAGAACCCTTAGCTTATTAATTGTAGTTACTTTAAACTGCTTATCTGATAATTTCATCATCTTTGTCATATCTGAGTTTGTATCTAATGATTGCTTTTTATTTATAAACTGTGTGTTGTTAAGTTTTGTAATTTACTGTTTAAAGCCAGACACATATCAAGTAGTAGGAATTGTGGTAAATAGACCTCTAGTATAAAGATACATGTCAATTTAGCAAAGATTTTGGCTTGTATAGTGTTGGCAGTAGATAGAAGTGCCAAAGACTAAAACGCCTCTAATGTCTTTACTTTGTCTCTTCTCTTTACTTCGGACTACTTCTCAGAGAGACCTTACATCTTGTAACTCTTTTAGCTGTAATCCACTGTTATTATTTTGGATTCCTGTTGTGTCATGGTAATATGTGAAGGAGGAGAAGCATTTTGTAATATTATAATTAAATTTCAGTCCTTTATTTGACCTGTGTCCTTAAGTTTTGGCCTTCACATGTATTTCTTGCTCTACCCCTCTTAGAAAGAAAGCCTAGATTGTGCTACAGGGGAAGGAACATCCAAGCAGTAATGGCCAAAAATTTGTCTTCCAAGGAATCCCATGTGGGATAAGGCTCTGCTAAAGTCTAATGGGACTTTTTTTTATGGTGAGTGCTCTGGGTGTGTTTTAGAATGGTCACACTCTTTATCTCCCTACCAGAACCAAGAGAGATATTTCTTGACTCTACCATGAAAACCTCATGGGATTTATAAATTTTGCATAGAATGTAGGCATCCCTAAGACTATGGCCCCCCCAGTCGTCACTCTCAAAGCTATTCCACACTCAGACTTGAGAAAGTCATCAAATCATTTTTTTCAGTGTGTTGAGATTTTTCTTGTTGTAAGGGCAGAAGTGACAACTTCTAAGCAATTCATATGTCAGAGTAGAAACTGGAATCCAGTTATTTTATTAATCTATTTGTATGTTGCGTTCTTCCTGGGATGGTCTTATTTAGGAAGCTTGTGTGAGGGAGGGAGCAAGATGATGATCTAAACTATCAAATATTCTCCTAATGTCAAATGACTATATATAAGAATGTGATTTTTTTTAGACTCAGTGAACTAGAATCAGGACAGGTTGAGTCTTTATTTTTTCCCTAGACTCATTGATAATTTCCTACAAATGTTACATATTTATATTATTTCTGATTTGGCCTCATCTCCACAGATTCTCAAGATTTCATAATTAATGGAGTCCACGAAATTCTCAACTACTATCCTTGAACAACTTTTTTGTTGTATAGTAGCAAACAAGTAATCACTGGTTTTTATTTCAGGCTATACCAATTACATGCCAGGTTTCACTGAAATCTTTAGCCACAAGCTTCGGTCTCCTTGTCATCCCTCAATTCTATTTGATACCAAGGCTTTTGGCAGTTTTTCTCTTGTTTTGTCATTTGGAGTTAGACATCTCCCAGTTTTACTGCAGATACAGTTTTTTTTTCTGTTTGTTGTTCACTCTTCTCCTTGTTTATAGGGATTTATGAGAAGAAAGGGAGAAGATGCCAAGTTAACTTCACCATTTTTAACTATAAATCTTTCCATTGAACTTGAAAAGAAAATGCCAACAGGGATTAGAAGTGCAGGGTTGAAGAGAATGTAGTGTTGGGGCTTGATAACTATTTTTGAGTTTTTTTAATTTAAATTTCATTTGGAGTAGTTGTAAATGCTCAGCACATACAGGGAGAAAATATTTCTGTTACACCAATAAATTTCTTTGCATTGATAGCCTCATTTATATAGTGAAGCTAAATATAATAATTTAGTAAATTGAACGGTCCATACATTTCTGTCTTCATGTACACCTCTGACAAAACACCAGAGTAGTAAAAGTAAGTAAATAGGGATGAGCAGAGAGCAAAGCCCAAATGTAAGTAGCTGGGAAAAGCAGCATATGTGTATGTTAGCCTTGATTATAGTATTATATTGATGCTCACAGGAGTGAGCAGTGTAAAATAATGAAAGGCATATATCCAAGATGTTTAGAATTTTGTTTTGTATGTATTTTTGTTTTAGAGTAGTATTTAATTTCTCATACCTTTTCAATTTATCATAAATTTCTAAGATATATAGAATATAATTACAGGTAAATGGGGGGGAAGCAAGTAACTGAGTTCTCCTTTGTTCACCTGTGAAGAAAGATACTGAGGTAACACATTTTAGATTTAAATGATAAATTTTTGCATTTAAAGTTACCTTTTCATGAGATAATTTTGATAGGTATGCTTAACAGATTAAAATCACTTCAACAATGGCAACTGTCACACTTCCCTTCTTGAGTACCAGACTTTTTCTTAATGAAATACAATCTTCAAAGTTATAGATTTTCTTATGAAAAACTTCAAGGTAAAATCATCTAATACAATATTATTTTCTACTAGAAATAATTTCATAATAAGAAATTACATTACTGATAAAGAGCACAGTGACTATACTTTAAAAACAAAAATGACCATCAACATATTAAATCAATTATCAATGGTGATTATATAATATAGGGTTTTAATTTTTCGAATGATTTCTATAGCCATTCAGCAGTTAATTACTATAATAAATTATTTTTGTTTATGTGATATCACTAAATACAATAAGCATTTAAATATATTCATCTTTTCCACCTATCAGAATTTTTTAATACAATTAGCACTTATTATGGAGATGTTGTATTGTTTTCTGTGAAATTTTATTTTCCAGCTTTTCCTTTTATCCCCTTAACCACTTCTTCAAAATCTCTTTTGTTAATACATCTTTGTCTAATACGTAATGAATCATTGGAGTTCCTTAGGGCTCACTTCCATTTACTATTCACACACATTTCACTATCATTTGATTTATTCTACCACCCAAATGTATATGTGTCTCCATTTTATCTCCAATTCCTTCACCTAACTGCCTTATTTTTCTTCAGTCTCACCTTTGTTGTCGTTTCAGCTGGCTATTGCTATGTGTCAGAATACTCCAAATCTTAGTGGCTTAAAAACACACTGAATAATTATTACTCCTGAAACTCTGAGCTGACTATACAGACAGTCTTTTGCTGTTCTCATCTAGTCTCACTTGTGAAGTTACAGATAGATAACCATTATAATGGCTCTAAGGTCCAAGATGATATCCACTAATTTTGTGGTAGGTGCTAGCTGTTGCTTGGGGAACCTCAGTTCTTTTCTGCATGGTATGTCATTCTCTAATAGGCTGGAGCAGCTTATTTACATGGCAATATCAGGACAGCATTCTAAGCGGACAAGAGCAAAATTGCAAAGCCCCAATATAGCATCATTACAGCATGCCATTAAACCACTTTAAATACTATCAATATGCTGATAACAACTAAATTTATATCCATATCATTGAACTTTTCCTGATCTCTAATCTTGTGTTTTCAACTACCTACTAATCATATCTACTTGGATATGTCATAAATATTTCAAACTTAAAATAATAAAAACTTTTATTTTTCTCAACCTATATCTCCATTAGTGTTCTCCAAATTCAGAAAATTTATCCAGTAAATATTTATTGAACATCTATTATGCCAGATGTAATTTTAGACAATGGATAAAATAGTGAACAAATCAGACAGCATTCTTGATTTTTATGGAGTATGTATTCTAGTGGGGGAGTCAATGAAAAAAATGTCAGATTTTAAGTGCTATGAAGGAAAATAAAGAAGGATAAGGGGGTAAAAAGTGATGTAAATTGTTATTTCAGATAGGGAGGTCAGGGGAAGCCTCTCTGATTAGGTGACATCTGAACAGAGACCAAAATGAAGTGAGGGAGTGAGCCATATGTGTAGGTGAGAATCACATAATGGGTACCATCTAGCTGCTCAAGTTCCAAATTTAATGATCATCTTTGGTTCTTTGTATTCCCTCAGTACTGTCTAAGACAGGAGCTAATTGAGTTGACTTCAACCTTAAAATATAGCCCATATTAGTCTACTGCTTTCCAGTTCAATTGCTATCACTTTGTTCCAGGTTATTATCTATCCTGGTGTACTACAATAGTCAAACTGATATCTAGCTACCAATTCTTTTTACCTTGAAGCCAGAATAACCTTTTAAGAATATAAGTCAAATTATATGACCGCTCTGCTTAAAATTTGACTTCTAATTGCACTTAGCATAAAATAAAAAATTCTTAACCTGGTCCACAGGCTCACGATCTGACTCTCGCTTACTACTCCAGCTCTATTCTGCTGCATGTTTTCCCCTTGGTCTCTAAGCTTCAACAATTCTGTTCTTGAAATTTAGACTCAGGGATTCAGGTCATGGATTTGGCTTAGAGTCATACACACCCTTCTCCATTCTCTGTATGACTATTCAGTCATGTTTCACATCTCAGCTCAAATGCCACTTCATTTCCACAGTCCCTAGATTAGCATAGTACCCTGTAGTTTTGAGATTATAACTTTATCATATTTTGATGAAATTACCAATTTAACTGTCTAGCTTTTCTATTGGACAGTAAGTTCAGTAAAGTTAGGTAACATATTTGTTATGTTTTTCATAACAGCGATATTTTACTATCTCATTTACATATTATTCATTTATTGTTTGCCTTCCTGTTTTCCCTAACTATAGGTAAGCTCTCTGAAGGCAGGGGCCACATCAGCTGTTCATCTCTATATGCTCCTCAACCTTAAAGGTTCTAAAGCATAGGAGGAAATCAGGAAGATGTTTTCAAATTTGTACTTAAAATTTAAATATATATACAGAAAAGGAACATTTTATAAGTGTGCAACTCAATAAATGATCACTGACTGAATGCACTTGTGTAACCAGTATCCAGATCCATACCAACATTCTAGAAAACCAGTAGTGCTCCCTGCTTCTCACTACCTGTGCCCTCAGGGTAATCACTATCTTCATATCTACCAACAATAATTAGTTTTGTCTGTTTTTGTACTTCATATAATGGGAAAATACAGTAGGTATTCTTTTGTGTTTGTATTCTTTCACTCAGCATTATTTTATGTTTGCACGATTTATCCATGTTACTTGGTGTGGTTGCAGTTTTTCTTTATGCCTGCTATATAATATTTCATTCTATGAATATACCAATATTGATCTGTTCTAATATTTATGAAAAACTTTGAGTTTAGGGATTTTACAAACAGTGCTCCCATAAACATTCTAATTCATGTCTTTCAGTGAAAAAAAATGTAGGCATTTTGGTTGTTTATATGCCAAAGTGTCAAAGTGGAATTGCTGGGTCATAGTGAAAGCATATGTTTAGCTTTAGTAAGTAGAGTACCCCCACTTATCTGCTTGGGATACTTTTCAAGGTATACCAACTATGATTTTTCCTATACATACATACCTATGATAAAGTTTAATTAATAAATTAGGCACAATAAAAGATTAACACTAATACATAATAATAAAATTAAACAATTATAACTATACTTTAATAAACCTTAGGTGAATGTGGTTTCTCACTCTCTTTCAAACTATCTTATTGTACAGTACTCACGTTGTCACTTAAAGGAAGCTCTTTACAGCACCTCTTTGGCATATCCTAATTACCAGCATCACTATTTTTGCACTTTGGTGTCATTATTACATAAAATATGGGTTACTTAAACACAAGCACTGAGACACAGTGGTAGTTGATCTGATCATCAATAAGGCTACTAAGTGACTAACAGTTGGGGAGTGTGTACAACGAGAGTGGATACTCTGGACAAAGGAATGATTCACTTCCCTGGCAGGATGAAGTGGGATGATGTGATATTTCATCACAGTGTTCAGAATGGTGTACAACTTAAAACTTATAAATTGTTTATTTTGGGGATTTTCCATTTAATGTTTTTGAAACATGGTTGACTATGAGTAACTGAAACTGTGGAAAGTGAAACCACAAATCAGGGGGAACTACTGTACTATGAAACAGCTCCAAAGTTGCACCAATTTACAGTTCTACCAAAAGGATAAGAGAGTTATGGTTGCTCTATATCCTTACCAACATATATTTTCTATGTTTTCATTTTAATCATTCTGGTGGGCTTGTAGGATATTTCATTGTGGTTTAATTTCCATTTTTCTGATCACTAATAAGATTAAGCACCTTTTCATATGTTTCTTAATCATTTGGATATCTTCTTTGTGAACTGTATAGTCTTCCCATATTTCTATTTGGTTGTCATAAATCATATTTCAGTAAATGTATAGATATATTTTTGCATTTTCTCTTCTCTTCCATTGGACAGTGTTCTTTATTTGCAGTAATCAATAATTACATGTTGAATAAATGAGTGCATGTAAGGTTTTTCTGCACCACATGTGTAAGTAAATGTAAAACACCAAGGAAACAATAAGGGCCTTTGGAAAACAATGGGCTTATTTTATAATCAAATGTTGATGGAGTCTCATTTAGTGATATTCACCAGAAAATATCTTAGATGATACATTTGTGTGATAAAATTTGTCTAAGTAATATCACGTGTACATTAAAGACATTTTGGCAAATGTGGAGCAAGGCCCACGAATTTGTACATTGACATTTTCACTATATTTTTTGCCCATAAATTATTTGTAGTGTATCAGATTTTTATCCAAAGTATCCATCTCTTTAAGGGTTTACAAGATACAGAATAATAATATTATCCCTTCATGCTCACATTTTGTATATACAAGTATGCATCACTTGTGTATTAATATGCAGAAAAATCAAACATAAAGAAGTAATATGATAAAATTATTTTTACGACTTGTTTACTGATATTTAGTAAACAGAGTTCTAGTTTTCATTCTCAGTGAAGCAACATGGCAGGTGTTCATTTGATTCATCTATTCCATCTAAAAATATTTATTAAACACTTACCATGTCCTTGTCCCTGGAAATTCAACATTGAATAAGATGGATAAAGTTCTTGTCTTCTCATATTGTATATTCTAATGTTGAAGGAAGACAGACAATAAATACATACGAGTGTACACACCAACAAACAAACAAACAATAAAGTATCAGAGAATATGTACTATGCTTAGAATTTTTTTTTTTTAGTAAAACTTATTGAGGTTACAATGGTTAGTAAAATTACATACGTTTGAAGTGTACAATTCTGTAATACATCATCTATATATCACATTGTGGGTTCAACACCCAGAGTCAGTTCTTCCATCACCATATATTGGAACCCCTTGACTCTCTTCTACCATCCTCTTTTCCCCCTTACCCTCTGGGAAACACTAAACTATTGCCTATATTATGAATTTTTGTTTCTTTATTCATTTGTCTTGCCCTTTGTTGCTTTCAGTTTTATGTCCCACATATCAGTGAAGTCATACGGTACTCAGCTTTTTTAAAAATTATTTTTATTGTGAAATACACATTTTTTAGAATTCGTTTCAGCTGTACAACACAGTGCAATAGTTATACCTTTTACCCATTGAGGTGACAACCCCCCACCCTCAATCCGCCACCCCACTTCCCCCCCATATCATACATATCTATTACAAATCCCTTGACTCCACTCCCACACTATACTCCACGTCCCATGACAATATATATGTATGTATATATATATATATATATATATATATATATATTCACTTATACTTGACATACAATATTATAAAACGTCAGCTTCAGGTGTACAGTGCAGTGTTCAAGCCTCTACCCCATCCATGATGCGGTCTCCCTAGCAAGACGTGACCACCTGACACCCTACAAAATATTTACATTATTATTTATATTCCTCGAACTGTCTTTCTTGTCCCTGTGGCAATATTGTAGTTACGTATTTATGCTGTCTAATCCCTTAGCATTCTCCCTCATCCCCATCCCCTCCCAACTAGCAGCCATCAGTTGTTCTTCTATATCTCTGAGACCACTTCTGTTTACTTTGCTCTTTCATTCAGTTTTTTAGATTCCACATATAAGTGAAATCACATGGTATTTGTCTTTCTCTGACTGACTTATTTCACTTAAAATAATGTTCTCTAGGTCCATCCATATCGTCCCAAATGGTACGATTTCATTCTTCTTTATAGCAGAGTAATACTCCATTGTATAAATGTACCACAGTTTCTTAATCCAGTCATCTACCGATGGACATTTCAGTTGTTTCCAAGTCTTGGGTATTATGAATAGCGCTGCAATAAACATAGGGGTACATAAATATTTTTGAATTAGTGTCTTGGGTTTCTCTGGATATATACCCAAGAGTGGAATTGCTGGGTCATACGGTAGTTCTATTTCCAGTTTTTTGAGATATCTCCATACTGATTTCTATAATGGCTGCACCAATCTGCAGTCCCACCAACAGTGCAGCAGGGTTCCCTTTACTCCGCATCCTCGCCAGCACTTGTTGTTTGTTGATTTATTGATGATAGCCATTCTGACTGGAGTGAAGTGGTGTCTCATTGTGGTTTTTATTTCCATTTCCTATCAATTAATGAGGTTGAACATTTTTTCATATGCTTGTTGGCCATCTGTATGTCCTCTTTAGAGAAATGCCTCTTCATATCCTCTGCCCATTTTTTTATTGGGTTGTTTGTTTTTTAGTGTTGAGTTACATGAGTGTTTTATAAATTTTGGATATTAACCCCTTATCAGATATATCATTGACTAATATCTTCTCCCATTCAGTAGGCTGCCTTTTTGTTTTATTGATGATTTCCTTCCCTGTGAAAAAAATTTTAAGTTTGATGTAACCCCATATGTTCATTTGAACTTTTATTTCCCTTGCCAGAAGGGATATCTCAGTAAAAATATTACTGAGGGTAATGTCTGCAAATTTACTCCCTACTTTTTCTTCTAGGAGTTTTATGGTTTCAGGTCTTACATTTAAGTCTTTAATCCATTTTGAATTTGTTCTTGTATATGCTGTAAGTAGGTGGTCCATTTTCATTTTTTTGCATGTGTCAGTCCAATTTTCCCAGCACCATTTATTAAATAGACTGTCTTTACTCCACTGTAAATTCTTGCTTCCATTGTCATAGATGAAATGACCATATATGGATGGGTTTATTTCTGGGCTCTCTATTCTATTCCATTGGTCTATGTGTCTGTTTTTATGCCAGTACCATACTGTTTTGATTACTATAGACTTGTAGTATGATTTGATGTTGGGGTGCATGATATATCCCGCTCTGTTCTTATTTCTCAAGATTGCTGTGGCTATTTGGGGTCTTTTCTGGCTCTATATAAATTTTTGAATTATATGTTCTATTTCTGAGAAAAATGTTCTTGGTAGTTTGATAGGAATTGCATTGAATCTATATATTGCCTTAGGTAGTATTCACATTTTAACTATATTAATTCTTCCTATCCATGAACATGGTATGTATTTCCATTGATTTGTATCTTCTTTGATTTCTCTCTTCAACATCTTATAATTTTCTGAGTACAGGTCTTTTACTTCTTTGGTTAAATTTATTCCTAGTTATTTTATTGTTTTTGAAGCAATTGAAAATGGGATTGATTTCCATTTTTCTTCTTCTGATAGTTTATTATTGGTGTATACAAATGCAACTGATTTCTGCATGTTAATTTTGTATCCTGCTACCCTACTAAATTCGTTTATCAGTTCTAACAGTTTTTTGGTAGAGTCTTTGGTATTCTCTCTATATAGTATCATGTCATGTGCATATAATGACAATTTTACTTCCTCCTTTCCAATTTGGATGCCTTTTATTTCATTTTCTTGTCTGATTACTGTGACCAGAACTTCCAGTACTATATTGAACACAAGTTGTGAAAGTTGGCAGCCTTTTCTTGTTCCTGATTTTAAGGGGAAAGATTTTAGCCTTTCCCCATTGAGTATGATGTTTGCTGTGGGCTTATCATATATGGCCTTTATTATGTAGAGATATGATCCCACTATTCCAACTTTGCTGAGAGTTTTTATCATAAATGGCTGCTAGATTTTGTCAAATGCTGTTTCCGCATCTATTGATATGATCATCTGACTTTTATTTTTCATTTTGTTAATGCGATTTATTACGTTAATTGATTTGCGGATATTGAACCAACCTTGCATACCAGGAATGAATCCCACTTGATCGTGGTGTATGATCATTTTAATGTGACGCTGAATTCAGTTTGCTAGTATTTTGTTGAGGATTTTTGCATATGTTCATTAGGGATATTGGCCTGTAGTTTTCTTTTTTTGTAATATCTTTTTCTGATTTTGGGATCAGAGTAATAGTCGCCTCATAAAATGTACTTGGGAGCCTTCCATCCTTCTGTATTTCTTGGAATAGTTTGAGAATAGGTATTAATTCTTTTTTGAATGTTTTGTAAAATTCGCCTGTGAAGCCATCTGATCCAGGACTTTTGTTTGTTGGAAGCTTGTTGATTACTGACTCAATTTCTTAGGAAATAATCAGTCTGTCAGAGTTTCTGTT
>NW_017731667.1:586055-623828 GCF_001890085.2 Hipposideros armiger | reverse complement strand
TTTTGAGTTGTTGTGTTTTCATTGTCGTTTTTCTTGAGATAGCTTTTGATTTCATTCTTGATCTCAGTTTTGACCCAGTCGTTATTTAGTAGCATGTTATTCAGCCTCCATGTATTTGTGTGCTTTCCAGGTTTCTTTTTATAATTGATTTCTAGTTTTATAACATTGCAGTCAGAGAAGATGCTTGATATTACTTCAATCTTCTTAAATTTATTGAGACTGGTGTTGTGTACTAACATGTGGTCTACCTTGGAAAATGTTCCATGTGTACTTGAGAAGAATATATATTCTGTTTCTTTAGGGTGAAATGCTCTAAAAATATCAATTAAAAACAGCTGGTCTAAAGTGTCATTTAAGGCCACTGTTTCTGTGTTGTTTTTTAGTCTGGAGGATCTGTCCATTGGTGACAAAGGGGTGTTGAAGTCCCCTACTACGATAGTGTTGCTGTTGATCTCTGTGTTTATGTCTGTCAAAATCTGTTTTATATATTTAGGAGCTCCTATGTTGGCTGCATAGATATTTAGTAGGGTTATGTCCTCTTGTTGAATCGATCCTTTTACTATTATGTTGTGTCCTTCTTTGTCTTTTATTGTAGTCTTCATTTTAAAGTCAATTTTGTCTGAAATAAGTATTGCTACTCCCGCTTTATTCTCATTTCCATTTCCGTGAAATATCTTATTCCATCCCTTTACTTTCAATCTGTATGTGTCTTTTGATCTGAGACGAGTCTCTTGTAAACAGCATAAGCACAGGTCCTGTTTTCTTATCCACTCGGCCACTCTACATCTTTTGAATGGAGCATTTAATCCATTCACATTTAAAGTGATTATTGATAGGTGCATATTTATTGCCCTTTTGTTATTTGTATTTCTGATCTTCCTGGGTTAGCTTGTTTTCCCCTTTCTTCTGTTTAAAAAAAGCCCATTTAGCATTTCCTGCAATGCTGGCTTGGTGGTAATGAATTCCTTAAGTTTATTCTTTTCTGAGAAGCTCTTTATCTCTCCTTCAATTTTAAGTGATAACCATGCTGGGTAGAGCAATATTGGTTGTTGGCCTTTATTTTGTGTCATTTTGAATATTTTCTGCCACTCCCTCCTGGCCTGCAGAGTGTTTGTAGAAAAGTCAGCTGTTAGTCTTATTGGAGTTCCTTTGTATGTAACCTGCTGTCTTTCTCTTGCTTCTTTTAGGATCCTGTCTTTGTCTTTAACCTTTGCCATTTTTACTATGATGTGTCTTGGTGTGGACCTGTTTGGGTTCAGCTCGTTTGGAACTCTCTGCACTTCCTGGGCTTGTATGTCAATTTCCTTCACCAGGGTAGGGAAGTTCTCAATCATTATTTCTTCAAATACATTCTCGATCCCTTGCTTCTTCTCTTCTCCTTCTGGTATTCCTATGATGTGAATGTTGTTGCACTTGATGTTGTCCCACAGCTCTTTTAAACTATTTTCATTGTTTTTTATTCTTTTTTCTTTTTGTTGTTCTAACTGGGTGATTTCAGCTATTTTTGTCTTCTAAATCACTGATCCGATCCAATCGTTCATCTAAGCTACTGGTGATTCCTTCGAGTGTGTTCTTCATTTCAGTTATTGTATTCTTTAGTTAGACTTGGTTGTTTATTATGATTTCTGTATCCTTCTTTATGTCCTCCCTATGTTCCTGAAACATTCTTATCATCAGTTTTCTAAACTCTGTCTCTGAAAGATTGTATACCTGTTTAATTTAGTTCCAATTCTTGAGGTTTCTTCTGATCTTTTACTTGGGACATGTTTGTTTCTTCATTCTGGCTGTTGCTCTGATTGCTTCAATGTATTAGATCACCTAGAAAGAAAAAAATGGGAAAAAAAGAAAGAAAAAAAAGAGAAAAGAAGGGAAAAAAGGAAAAGAAAAAAGAAAAAAAGGGGGGTGGGGTGGGGTTCTCTGCCAGCTTTAATCTGCAGACTAGTTGCTCAGCAATAGAGACACTCTGGGCGACTCAGCACCAGCTGTTGGGGGGAAGGGCTCAGTGTGTCGTGTGCTGACTTCCCTCTAGACTTGAAGTAAGCTTCCCACAATTAGTTGCTGTGTGCTCTGGAACCATGCTCACCACCAAAAATCCTCACAGGTTGTTGCAGGCTGTCTGCTGCTGCAAAATGTCCTCAGTGGCCTGCAGAGCTAGAGGCCAGGGACCAGGGGCTCAGGGTGCCCCTGGCAGCACAGCTCTAGGTGGGCAAAGTAGGCCCCCAAGACTCCACAGGATGTGGTCAGTGGCCCCCACCAAGTCAGAGCAACATGCTCTCCTGCATCGGCAGCCAGCCCACATAAACTTGCCTGGAAAGCCCCGGCTGAATCATAGAGGCGCACAGCTCATGGCCCTACACTCCAAGGAAAACTCCGAGTCTCTGCCTGTTCCAATCATCCACTCGAAGATCAGGGTGAGCAACCTGACAGCTATTCGCCACCCAGCAACTCTGCACGTGCAGTAGGGTAATTGGGGAACCTAAGGTGAGTGTCGCACTCCCAGGTCTCGATAAGCAGTCTGTTGGAGTTGGAGCGTGCCTGCCAGGCATTTCCCTGGCTACACAACACAAGCAGTATGGAGGGTGGGGATCCAAGGCTTCACACGCATGCATGCACGCACATGTGCACATGCATCACGCACTCCTGTGCCAATTCCAGCAGACCAATGCAGTCCCAGACCTGAGACTCTGTGGGAGGGCCCAGCCCTGAAAAAATGGTGGCCTCCTGTGCACTACTCGTGTGCAAGCTCCACACCAGGGGAACAATGGTCCCAAAACCTCCATTTCCCGCACCAAAGGCACTCAGTTCAGAACTTTCCGCAGGCTCCTGGACCCCGCTCACATAGCTACTCCCTCCACCAGGAACCGGGTGAGTGCTCACCAGTGAGCGAGTTGCTTTGCTGGCTCCATGGTTCTCCAGCTGCCCTCAGCCTCACCGAGTTGAGCAAAGAGTCTTCACTATTATCTACTTCTAGCTATTGTAGAACTCCTCTTCCTGGCAAAGTAACTCTTGGCTGGTCAGCATGGTGTGGGGTTGGAGGGTCTCTCCCCCAGCCAGAGAAACCTCCCCACCACTGAGGTGTCCCTCATGGGGTTCGCCCTCTCTTGTCTCCTCCCCTCCTACCAGACTCAATGTGGCCTCCTCTTTAAGTCCTTTGTTTAGAATTTCTGCTCATCTAGTGTCTTGGGAACTTCCGAGGTTGAATATCTCATAAATTATTTATAATTTTGGTGTGATCCTGGGAGGCCATTGGCACAGTGTCTATCTATTCCACCATCTTGATGGTACTCAGCTTTTACTGTCTGACTTATTTTGCTTAGAATGATAATCTCAAGATCCATCCATGTTTTCACAAATGGCACTATTTCATCTTTTTATGGCAGAATAGTATTCCATTGTGTATATATGCTACATCTTCTTTAACCAATCATCTCAACAACAAAAAAGCAAACAACCCAATTAAAAAATGGGCAGAGGACATAAATAGACATTTCTCTAAAGAGGACATACAGATGGCCAATAGCCATAATAAAAGATACTCAACATCACTAATCATCAGAGAAATGCAAATAAAAACTACAATGAGATATCACCTCACACCAGTTAGAATTGTTATCATCAACATGACAAATAATAACAAGTGTTGGAGAGGCTGTGGAGAAAAAGGAACCCTCATATATTACTTGCAGAAATGCAGACTGGTGCAACCGCTATGGATGACTAAAAAAATTAAGAATATAATTACCATATGACCCAGCAATCCCTCTCCTATGTATATACCCCCAAAACCTGAGAACATTTATCTGTAAAGATATATGTACTCTGATGTTCATTGCAGCTTTATTACAGTGGTCAAGACATGGAAACAACCAAAGTGTTCTTTGATAGATGATTGGATAAAGAAGATGTGGTATAGATACACAATAGAATACTATTGTTTTCCTATATACTAACAATGAAATCTCAGAAAAAGAAATTAAAAAAAATTCATTTTCAATTGCAAGAAAATAAGCAAAATGCCTATCTTAACCAAGGATGTGAAGGACCTATACACTGAAAACTCTAAGACATTTGTAAAAGAAATTGAAGACACAAAGAAATGAAAAGATATCCTGTGTTCATGGATTGGAAGAATCAACATAGTTACAAAGGCCATATTACCCAAAGCATTATACATATTTAATGCAATCCCCATCAAAATCCCAATGTCAGTTTTTTAAAAAATAGAAGAAAATATGATAAGACTTGTGTGGAACCACAAAAGTACCTGAATAGCAAAAGCAGTCCTAAGAAAAAAAAATAATGTTGGAGTTATCACACTCCCTGACTTCAGCTTGTACTACAGAGCAACAATAATCAAAACAGCATGGTACTGGCAGAAAAACAGACACAACAGACCAATGGAATAAAATTGAGAACACAGAAATAAACCCACATGTATGGACAGATAATTTTCGACAATGGAACCAAAAGCATACAATGGAAAAAAAAAAGCTTCTTCAATAAATGGTGCTGGGAAAATTGGAAAGCCACTAGCAAAAGAATCAAACTAGGCTGCTATCTGTCACCATATACCAAAATTAACTGAAAATGGATAAAAAACCTAAACATAAGACCTGAAACAATAAACTGCTTAGAAAAAAACATAGGTACTAAACCTTGTGTTCAGAGGATTTTATGAATTTGGCCTCAAAGGCAAGGGAAGTAAAAGCTAAAATAAATGAATGGGATTATATCAAGCTAAAAACTATTGCAAAGCAAAAGAAACCATTGACAAAATAAAGAGGCAACCAACTGACTGGGAAAAGATTTTTGCAAAAAAATGCCTCTGATAAAAGGGCTAATATCCAAAATATATGAGGAACTCATACAACTCAAAAACAGCAACAACAAAACACAAGAAGAACTAATGAAGAAACAAAAGTCATAGACACAGACAATAGTTTAGATGGTAAGGGGGAAGGGGTGGTAGATAAGGGTAAAGGGGATTAAATATATGGTGATGAAAAGAGAACTGATTCTGGGTGGTGAGCACACAATGTTATATATATATATATATATAGATGATGTATTACAGAATTGTATACCTGAAATCTATGCAACTTTGCTAACAATTGTCACTCCAATACACTTTAATTAAAAAAATAACCCAATTAAAAAATGCTTAGAATTTTAAAAGGGTGATGCAAATGTTTCATTGAGTTCTTTAGATTTAGTGGTTAGTAAAGATGTCTTTGAGGTGATAGCTAAACTGAAATATTAAGAACAGGAAGGAACCAGCTGTGGTAGCATTAGAGATAGAGAGGGGGAGGGTATTGCTATATTCTAGGCCAAATAAATAGCTAATGCCAAGTCCTTTATTTATTCAAATAATAAAATAAAACTTTTTTGGCTGGACCATGGTAAGGGCAAAAGTGATATGAGATGAGCTCATGGACATTGGCAGAAAAAATATCATATAGGAGTTTGTAAACCAAAGGAAGGAGTTTGGATTTAATTTTTGGTTTGGTAACAAGTTCTTAGAATTGAATTGGAAAATGAAATGGATACAGAACAGAGATGGGCATTCCTGTAGCTCTGACATGAGACGCATTTTTGGAAAAGAGGGGAACTTTTGTATCTCGCTTGCACTTGGTAAAGAAGTTTAAAATCAATATTGTTCACAGAATAGAATTTGGGATTGAAAAATGTGGCAAAGTTAGAAAAGTGTCCCCCACCCCTCCCAAATACACACATACCCTAATCTCACATCTATTCCCCACACTACTGTAGGACTGAAGTTTCTAAAAGACTAATCTAAACATGCCATTTCCCTACTTTAATCCACTCTTTCCTTTAATGATTTTCATTTCCCCTAATGATCTTGCCAGAGCATGTCATTATAGCATTCTTTCTCAATCTCCTACTCCCTTTTAATTCCAGGTATACTGGCTTACTTGCAATTTCCGTTTTCTTGGGCCCTGGTGCCCTTTTCCTGAAATGCTTTTCAGTATGCCTGCTCTTAACTCAGCACAGATGAAAGCCTTCTCTGACTACCCCTGCTCCTAAAGATGAGTTCAGTGTATTTAACAAGCAGTATGACACAGGCACCAACCAATCCGAATGAATGTTAGCTATGGAGATCATATTTTTAAAGCTATTAGAATATAGCCTGACACATGATTAACACTATATCACTATTTGTTATTATTATTATATGGAGAAAAGAAAAAATATTTGATTGTTATGGCCTTGTGGGCAATTTTGTCTTGGATTTTTCTGTTTGTTTAATATGATACTCATTTAGCAGTATAAATGAGTAGCTGAATTATATAAACATGTCATGACTTTTGTGGGGAGTGTGATGACAGGAGAAGTGATTAACCAGAACTGAAGGTAAATATTAGTGGCTAGAGAGAGGGAGTGTTTTGTTAGATTACGGAGCTTGAATTGTCAAATGATGAGTTTGAATTTTATCCAGTAAACAACAGGATACCTTTGTAAGAAAGCAGACATAGAAGATTACAAATTGATGCTTGGAAAAGATAAATTTGGTAGTGGTATGGAGAGCAGACTCAAGGGCAAAGATACTTAAGACTAGGAATTTCATTTGTAGATTGTTGTGGCATTGCAAACAAGGCCAGAATAGTGGAAGCCAGAATTGAGACAAAAAGATAACTGATTGCTATTAGAAACAATGCTTTCTTATTCTAGAATGAAAATATAAGAAAGTTGAAAGACTAATAGGATATGCAGTTTTTATTCATCCACATATACAAAATAGTTAACCATTCACAAGCCTCATTTCCCATGCTCAGAACCAAAGAATTGTATTGGGAATGAGGCAAAGATTAAGGGGTAAGAGCTTATATAATCATCTAAAAAAAGCTAAAAGGATCATCATTGTGGAAAGGACTATAGTTTTCCATATACATGTTTATATATTAGAGTGTAATAATCTTTGATCACACACACACACACACACACAGCAGTAATATCTACAAGATACATGCTGTTTTTTATGATGAGTTCTTCAGATGAGAAGGTGAAACTGAGAGTTTGAGAAGAACTAGAAATGTATTATGTCTGGGTAAATATTGTAGACTCCTGAATATTGTTAGAACTAATCTTTAAGAATGTTTTATATGTTATTTGCAAACACTAAGTGCTTTTGGTTAATAAATTCAATTAGGTTTACAGTTTTATAAGTTAAAAGTTTCTCTGGGAAACCAGATGATGGAATTTCTCACAGCCAAATGAAAATGTCTAAGCCAGTGTGTATACATTACCTAGATCAGACAGTATAAGATATACTCCTAACTACATCTGGATTCTCTGAATGAAGTTCAGTCAGCTGCCAGGAAGCAGTAGCCTCTTTTAAACTGTTGGGATGTTCAGCTAATGTCACCCCAAAAATTCTATAAAATAGTCTATTTGGAGAGGGTGCATAAATGAGTAAACAAACTTAGTGAATCAACTCTTCAAAATTTGTCAAGGCTAATGACAGATTGACAATTGGTGGGCTTACAAAAGTAGCATAAATCTCAGCTGCCAGTGTGCTTTAGATTTGAAGTTGTTAAAATTCAATCTCAATTGCCAAAATAAAATAAAATAAAATAAAATAAAAGGGTCACTTGGGGAGTTTTTGTCTTTTCAATAAGTTTATCAAATACTGATTTTTAAATCTATTCTTGTTTTTTTTTCCTTTTAAAAGTTGATTTTTGTCCTAGTAAGCATTTCTAGTAAACCCTTTAGGTCAGGTGGCAGTGATACGATGCCAACACGTAAGTGTTGCTTTGTATTTTTTTTTGGGGGGGGAGGGAAACAACTTGGGAATGTAGCAACATAATTATCAACCATTATAACTTGATGAATATTCTGTTTCTAAGAGGTCTGTGTTTCCTTTGAGGCCCCCTGTGTTTAACAGTGAACATTGGCAATAGCCATGAAACAGTGCTCTTTGATATATGTAAACATTATGAGTGAAAGTCTTTTTTTTCTATATTTTTAAGAACTGGAAAGAAATTTGCATATGGTAGAATTAAAAATCTGAAATGAGTATCTAGCTTTAACTGTGGCAGTTCAATTTTACCCCATTGTAGGCACTTCTATGCTTCTGGGAAGGGTTCCAGAACCACCAGTTATGTCAAAATATGTTTTACTAAGATACAGTGAGGCATGTAGTGCAGAATCCCATGATGTGTATTAAATACTTGCCCTTTTCCTTTCTATGTGTTTCTTCAAATCAATCAACTTAAACTTCTAAAAAATAGAAGGAGGAAAAATAAATTTCCCAGATTTGGGATGGTGAAATGACCTCCTTGCTTATGATAATAAGGCATCAGAACAGTGAAGTGTCGTTTGCCAAGGTTTGCTTATTTATCAAACTACAAAGCTCAAGAAATTATTCTTACAAAAGAAAGAAAAAAAGTCAACAAAATCCACACATAAACCCATTGTATTAGAAATACTTGGCATGAAGCAACAGATGATTTTCACCTGTACACTAAAATAAACTTTGTAAAAATAAATGAGAGGAGATATGGACAGTGAATATTAATATAAAAAAAGCATCTGATATTTAACTGAAAATTCAAATGTCATCTTGAGTGGAACTGTTAAGTCTGTTAATATTCTGAAGAAATTTCTTGAGCTGATGGTAAAACCTATGTAAAGTAGAATTGGAAGTCAGTTATAATTGGGTGCCTAATGACTCTCTTTTTATGCAACTGAAATTGTTTCAAGGTAGAGGAAAGAGAGAGAGAAGTTCAAGGTAGAATTAAATAATAACAAGAACAATGACCATTTATCTATCCTTCCAAATAGACAAAAGCAATGCAAAGTATAACATTTCAATGCTGAGAACTCCAGGGAACAATATCCTACAGAAGCTGAAAACTTACATTCTACTGTGGGAGGAAATAGTCTATTTTTTTTTCTTGGAATTTGAATTCCATTTTTAAATACTGTAAAGTAATCTAAGTAGAAATAAATGAATAGCAAACAGGCAATTGTCTTGGTTTCAGTTTTTGATTTAGGAAAATAGTTTTCCAATCATGGGAAGAAAGCAAAGCACATAATAAAACATAAAATTCAGCTTTTTAAATCAGTAAGTCACATTTGCCTTTTGATTTTACTTGCCTTAAGATATTCAAATAAGAGGACCAAGAAGATAATAAAAGTGCTAATAAGCTGTAATTCAATGTTGTAGGCAATACTGTGTTTATTATCATACAATTCTTCTATTTTCATATTGAGCTGCCATGTTTACTGAATTTAGGTAAATGTGCAAAACAAATTTTGAAGGATGAAAAAATTATGCTAATTAGTGATGTTTGAAATTTAAATTAGACTTATTCTGAAAGTACTGCTGAGTTTACCCATTATTGCCTATACTTAAGAAAAAGTTTTATACCACATTGTTGATGTTATATTGTATTTATTAGTCGACACATATAGCACATTGAAAAGGAACCCTGAAAATGTGATAGTCATTCCCTCTTCATAGTGTTCTATTGGTGAACATTCTTTGATGTGTACATGGTGGGATATGCCCCAAGAAAAATACACATATTTTGTCAAGTGTTTCTATTGTGCTGACTCTAAAGCATCTGACTATAGGAATATCTCTTGAACATTCCTTTTTTAAAAAGTATTGTATCAGAGAAGAACAAGAACAAACTCCATGTCCAGATTCCCTGTAACTGGACTTTCATTAGGTATGGAACATAAATGTTGCTAGCTGAGAGATTTCATTTTCCTCTGGTTTGGTGACCAACTGTACCAGTTTTTCTGTGAATGAAGGTTTTCTCTGGGAATACGGAACTTTCAATGTTAAAACTAAAACAGATATTAGAAAATTGAGATGATTGCTGTGGAAGGCTAAATTCTAAGATGAACATTAAGAGGATTCTGTCCCTTTGAGTATGGGCAGGAACTGTGAATGGGATATCACTCTCATGATTAGGTTTTTAACCAGTTGACTTATAGTTAATCACAAGGGATATTATCATGGGTGGGTGTGGCTTAATCAGGTAGGCCTTTAAAATAGAAACTGAGACATTTTTGAAAAAAAAGATTACCCTGGTGACCTTGGAGAAGCCAGCCACAGCTCCAAGGAACTGAATACTTCCAACAACCAGTGAGCTTGGAGGAGGAACTTGAACCCCAGATGAGATCACAGCTATAGCCAACAATGTGATGAAATCCTAGTGAAACCCCAAGCAGATGACTCAACTGACTTGCTTCTGGACATCTGACCCATGAAAACTGTGTTATATTAAGCCATGAAATTTGTGGTAATTTCTTACACAGCAATAGCAAATTAATAGTATTGGTTTTTCTACTTTAACATTGAATAAAATGTATGAACTTGTCACCATTTCTTGTACCTATTAAAAGGTAATTTTCCTTGAGTCTTAACGTTCTCTGTTCTAAGAATCAAATGCTTGAAGGAAGTGTGAAAATCCAATTGCCATGCATAGGCAACCAGCTATAGGAAGGAGATGCAGAGGGTGCCAGGAAGGAAGTGAATGGGTCTCTCAGCATTCAAGGGATGAATGGCCTGTCATGTGGAGAGTGAGGTTCAACTAGAATATACAGCAGGGAAGGGTAGAAAAATAGAGCACATTTTTTTAAGCAATGTGAAAAACAGTAATTTTCAAACTCTTGTTTGTGATCAACCAATGGGTTATAAATCAATTGAGTAGGTTGCAACCAGCAATGCAAGATGTAATAGACTAGAATAGAATAGCAAGAAAATGCTTGCAGGTAGTAAGTATAAATATTGCTTTTCTTAGTAGATGCAAAATAAATGTTTATTAATGGAATGAAAAAAGAAACTGTACATTAACTTATAAAACAAATTTCAAACAAGCCTCAAAACTAACTTTAATGAAGGAACAATGACTCTGTACTTAAATTCTGATGACAATGCTTCACATCCTATGTTGGTAAAGAAATGTTATTCTCAAATCCATACTAATACTGTTACTTAGTCTACTTCTATAGTTTAGTACTAGCAATCTGGCTCCCTAAACAAATATCTCTCATATAAAGCTTTAACTTTTTTTTCATTATTAGTTTCAGGTGTACCAAACAACATAGTGATTAGACATTTATATACCATGCAAAGTGATAACTCCAATAAGCCTATTACACCTATGACACTGTACATAGTTCACATAGTTATTACAATATTATTGACTATATTCCTTATACTGTATTTTATATCCCCTTGACTATTTTTTCAATTATGGTTGATACTCAATATTAGTTTATATTAGTTTCAAGTGTGCAGCATAGTGGTTAGACATTTACATAATTTATGAAGTGACCCCCTGGTAAGTCTAGTACTCACCTGACACAAGACATAGTTTTTCCAATTTTATTGACTATATTCCCCATACTGAACTTTACATCCTTGTGACAATTTGTAACTACCAATTTCTTAATCCCTTCACCTTTTTAAACCTGCCCTCCAAACCCCCTCCATCTAGTAACTAGCAGTTTGTTCTCTGTATCTATGAGTCTGTTTCTGTTTTGTTTGTTCATTTACTGTGTTATTTATATTTTATACATAAGTGAGTTCATATGATATGGGTCTTTCTCAGTCTGACTTATTTCACTTAGAATAACACCCTTTAGGTCCATCCATGTTGTTGCAAATGGTAAGATTTCTTTCTGTCTACAGCCATACCACCTTGAACGCAATGGTCTCGTCTGATCTTGGAAGCAAAGGAGGGTCAGGCCTGATTAGTACTTGCATGGGATATTTAATTCTGTTTTATGGGAGAGTGATATTCCATTATACATATTTATCACATCTTTTTATCCAATCATTTATTGATTGGCATTTTTGTTGCTTTCATATCTTGGCAATTGTGAATATCACTACAGTGAACATAAGAGTGCACATATCTTTTGGAATTAGTGTTTTGGACTTCTTCAGATAAATACCCAGAAGTGGAATTGATAAGTCATAAGGTGGCTCTATTTTTAATTTTTTAAGGAACCTCCATACTGTTTTCCATAGTGGTTGCACCAATTTTCAATTCCACCAATGGTACATAAGGGTTCCCTTTCCTCCACATCCTCGGCAACAGTTGTTTGTTGATTTATTGATGATGGCCATTCTCACAGGAGTGAGATGACATCTCATTGTGGTTTTCATTTGTATTCATTTCGTGATTAGTGATATTGAATATCTTTCATATGTCTATTGGCCATCTGCATGTCCACTCTGAAGAACGTTCTAGTCAGGTCCTATCCCATTTTTAAATTGAATTGCTCATTTTTTGGTGTAGAGTTGTATAAGTTCTTTATAAATTTTGGACACTAATCCCTGATCAGATGTAAAATTAGCAAATATCTTCTCCTATTCAGTAGGATGACTTTTCATTTTGTTGATGGTTTCCTTTGCTGTGCAAAAACTATTAAACATGATGTAGTCCCATTTGTTCATTTATTTATTTTTGTTTCCCTTGCCCAAGGAAATATATCTAAAAAAATAAAACTACATATAGTCTCTGAGGGTTTACTGCTTATGTTTTCTTCCAGGAGTTTTATGGTTTCAGGTTTTACATTTAAGTCTTTAATCTATTTTCAGTTTATTTTTGTATTTGGAGTAAGAAGGTAGTCCACTTTTATTTTTTTGTGTATAATTGCTCAGTTCTCCCAGCACCATATATTGAATTGACAGTATTTATCCCATTGTATATTCTTGCTTCTTCTGTCATAGATTAAATAATCACATAGGCGTGGGTTTATTTCTGGGCTCTGTATTCTGTTCCATTGATCTATGTGTCTGTTTTTATTCAAACAGCATGTTGTTTTGATTACTATGGCTTTGTAGTATAGTTTGATATCAGGTGGCGTGATACCACAACTTTGTTCTTCTTTCATATAAATTTTTCAATTATTTGTTCTAATTTTGTGAAATATGCCACTGGCATTTTTATAGAGTTGAGTTGAATCTATATATTGTCTTGGGTAGTATGGATATTTAGTGATGTTAATTCTTCTTATCCATGAGCATGGTATATGCTTTCATTTATTTGTATCTTCTTCATTTCTCCCTTCAATGTCTTATAATTTTCTGAATACAGGTCATTTACTTCCTTGGTTAAATTCATTCCTAAGTATTTTACTTTCTTTTGCTGTAATTTTAAATAAATTATTTTCTTAATTTCTCTTTCTGATAGATCATTATTGGTGTATAAAAATGAAACAAGAATTACATCACAAAAATGGTGGCATAAGGAGTGTTTCTTGAAATCTCTCCTGGAAGTTAAAACAAATTGAACAGCCATAATTCAACAAAGGATAACCTGAGCCAAACACAAGTATGTCTGAGAGATCCATTCATCGAATTATTTGAAGGTAGGCAAATCAGGCAAACAAGGGAGGAAGGGAGGAGGGAGTGCAGAAAAGTGTGTGGTGGGCTGCAGGACACAGTCCAGAGTTCACTGTGGTCTAGAGAGAAGGAAGAATTCAGGCTAAAGGTGCACTCTCTGTGGTCCATAGTACTGCCTGAGGGATCAGCATAATATGGCCTAACCCAGCATTTGGGGTAGAGACCTTGGAGCAAAAACCAAATATAAAAGGGTGAGAACTGTGGTTTAAACCCTTACTTCAGGAGAAAACAGAAAACAAAGACATGGAAACTCCCATGCACTGTCCCAAAGCTTGCCCCTCCCACACTCCCAGTGTTAGAAGTGGGCTCCAGAAGAAACTATAGCAGTGTCAGATTAAAGAACAGAATATTTACAGACTGAAGAACTGGAGAGACAGTCCCACAGTGGCAGACATACAGTGCAGATAATTCTGACAACAGGGAAGTGGCAGTAGGAGCAAGACAGCTGTGGGCTGGAAGTTACACATTGCTCAGAACCACAAACACATCAGCTGGCTTCCACAGTCCATCCCACTCCCACCTTTCTGGGCAGATGTCTTCAGGGGCAACCAGAGCTGCTGAGACATGCAGGCTCTGCACTGGAATACAGGAGCAGCACTGGGGCATCAGAAGCTCAGAAATCTGTCAACCAACACATAATCCCAAAGGAGCAGTGCCCTGAGACCCAGGTGACCTGCTCACAGAGGAAAAGCTCACCTTCCAGGGAACTCCTCATTGTGTGAGAAGCAGAAACAGTGCAAGAGAAAATAAAATGCTATAGCATGAGAGAAAATAAAAGGCTGCAGTAGTAGAGAAAATAAAACATTCCAGCAACATCTACTGAAAAGCAAAAGAAAGAACTCTTCATGACAACCTGCTGAGAGATCTCCTCTCCTGTAGATGCTCAGGAAGAGAAATAATAATTCATTAATTGCTATGAATAACCAAGGTAACAAGGCAGCTCAGAAAGAAAATGAAAACTCTCCAGAAAATGAACTTAAAGACATGGAAATATGTGACTTAAGTGAGAGAGAATTCAAGATTACTGTTCTGGAAAAACTCAATGAGATGCAAGAAAACACAGATAGGCAGTTTAATGAACTCAGAAACAAAATAAACGAACAAATGAATATTCTACCAAAGAGATTGGGGTTTTAAAAAAGAACAAAATAGAAATTCTGGAGATGAAGTACTCAATAGAAGAAAGGAAGAATGATATACCCAGCTTAAGTAACAGAGCTGATGAAATGGAAGAAAGAATTAGTGATATCGATAATAGAAATCTGGAAATGACACAGATGGAAGAGGAGAGAGACTTGAGAGTTAAAAGAAATAAAATAACTCTACAAGAACTTTCTGGATTCATCCAGAAAGAGCAACATAAGAATAATGGGTATACCAAAAGGAGAAGAGGGAGAAGGGAGCAAAGAGCATCTTCAAACAATAGTCGGTGAGAAATTCCCCAACCTGAGGAAGGAACTAGATCCTTGAATCCAAGAAGCAAACAAAACACCTAATTACCTCAATCCCAACAGGCCTTCAAAGCACATTATGTTGAAGCTGTCAAAAATTAACGACAAAGAAAAAAATCTCAAGGTAGTCAGAAAAAAAAGCAATAATCTGTAAGGGGAAGCTCATTAGATTATCATCATATTTTTCAGCAGAAATTCTACAAGCCAGGAGAGAGTGGAATCAAATATTCAAACTAAGGAAAGAGATAAACTATCAGCGAAGAGTAATATATCCAGAAAATTTATTCTTTAGATATGAAGGAAGAATAAAGACCTTTCTAAGGCCAGCCAAGTGGCTCAGTTGGTTAAGAGTTGGCTTGGGAGTGCAAGCTCTGAGCAGCAGGGCCATTGGTTAGAGTCCCATATGGGGGCCAGTGATGTTGCGCCGTCTACAGCTAAGATAATGAAAAACAGCTCAACCTGGAGCTGGACTGTGGTGAGTCACCATTGATGGCATAAGCTGCAGTGGGACTGCAGTGGGCTGCCATGAGCTACCATGAGTGGCTGGCAGCCAGGGTGAGCGCGGCCGGTGGCATGAGCTGCCATGAGCTGCCATTCAACAGCCAGTGACCGGCTGCCTCAGCAGGGAAGAGTGAAATGACCACAATACCTATATGGGCCCGTGAAGTGGTATCTTCCACAATAGACTGAAGAAACAAAGGACAGCAACTTGTTGTTCTCCTTCCATGATTCCCCAACGCTGTTCCCCACACCCAATTCCCCAATAAAATCTAAAAAAAAAAAGACCTTTCTAGACAAACAGAAGCTGAAGGGATTTTCTAACACATGGCTTGCATTACACAGTACTGAAGGAGAATATTCGACTTGAAACAACAACAATCAAAATGAAAAGAATACAAAACCATGAGCAAGATTACTAACAGACAGACAGAAAGAGGAAACAGCAAATCCTATAAAAAATACAGCACTATACACTTACGCATAAAGAGTAAAGAAGATAAAAATATTAAAAAAAGGAAAAAGAGAAGGAAAAGACAACTTGCAACTGCAATTCAGAAACCAACTCACAGCATAAATAGGGATAATGGGCCAGCTGAGTGGCGCATTGGTTAAGAGCTGGCTTGGGATGCCAGAGGGCCCTGGTTCAGATCCCACATATGAGAGCCAGAGACACTGCTCTCTACAGCTAAGATGCTAAACAACAGCTCAACCTGGAGCTGGACTGCCGTGAGTAGCCAGCGACGGTGTAGACTGCAGCCTCTGTTGCAGTAGGTTGCCATGGGCTATCGAGTGTAGCCAGCAGCCAGCATGAGCGGCCAGCAGCAGCCGTGAGTAGCCGTCCAGACGCCGGCGACTGATCTGCCTCGTCTGGCAAAAGCACAATGATGGTGCCAACTTGGGCCAGTGAAGCAACATCCTCCACAACTAGACTGAAGAACGAAAGGACAGCAAATTGTCTGTTCCCTTTCCCCCAATTCCCCAACGCTGTTCCCCTCCCCCAGTTCCCCCATAAAAATCTTAAATAAATAAATAAATAATAAATAAATAAATAGGGATAACTTGTGACAACAAAAACATGAAAGGAGAGAAAGTAAAGTTCTGAATCTGCAAAGGGGAATGAACTACTGTACACAAGGCCTGACAATTATGTTCGTGAACTTGCCAAGGTGCGCTTACATTGCCAGCACTGTACACACAGCTCAGTAGGGTTTCATAAACTGGGTATATCAGGGTCTTACAGCTGTGTTCATGTCGACATGTGGCGGTGTGTCATTAAGTGGTGTTCATTATTGTTGTTGCGTGTTTCTGTGTGCCATTGCAAGAATGTGTGAACTTGAATTAGAGCAATGAACAAACATTAAATTTCTTGTTAAACTTGACAAGCATGGAAGTGAAATCAGGGACAAGTTAGTCCAAGTTTATGGGGATAATTCCATAAAGAAAACAGCAGTGTACAAATGGAATAAACGTTTTTCTGAGCAGAGAGAATGCATCACTAATGAAGAGAGGTCAGGGTAACCAGTAATAAGAACTGACAAAAGCATTGTGACATAGTCATCGAATTGTGCATCAAAATTCTTGGCTTCCTGTGAGAAGCATAGCAGACCAAGTAAACATCTTTACATAAACAGTTAAAAAAATATTTACTGAAAATCTTGACATGAGAAAGTTGTGTGCAAAAATGGTCCTGAAGGAGCTCACTGATGAACAAAAGCAAAGGAGAATTGAAATTTGCCAAGACCTTTGGAGAGGCAAGACAATGTTTGGGTCTGTGTTATCACTGGTGATGAAATATGGGTGTACCAATATGACCCTGAAATATGGCATTAAAGTGCACAATGGAAGTCAGTCAATTGTCCACGACCAAAAAAGTTCTTGCAGTCCAAATCAAGAGTCAAAAGGATGTTACTAACCTTCTTTGAAATCAGAGGGATTATTCATTATGAATTTGTGCCAACTGGACAAACACTTAACCAAGTTTACTATTTGGAAGTGCTGAAAAGGCTGAGTGAAAATGACCTGAATTTTTCACCAACAATTCATGGCTCTTGCATCATAACAATGCACCAGCTTACATGGTACTCTCTGTGAAAGAGTTCTTAGCCAGTAAACAAATAACTGCATTGAATACCCTCCCTACTAACCTGATCTGGCTCCCAATGACTTCTTTATTTACCCAAAGATACAGGAAATATTGAAAGAAAGACATTTTAGTGACATTCGAGACATCAAGTGTAATATGATGACAGCTCTGATATCAATTCCAGAAAAAGACTTCCAAAATTGCTTTGAAGGGTGAACTAGGTTCTGGCATCAATGCATAGCTTCCCAAGGGGAGTACTTTGAAGGTGACCTTAGTGATATTCTGCAACAAGGTATGCAGCACTTTTTCTAAGATGAGTTCATGAACTTAATTGGCAGACCTCATATATGAAATCTTCTTTTACCCAAACCTAACAAACCACTCAAAAACCCCCCTTAAAAATCCAGAGCTGATTCATATAACATAAAGGAAGAAAAAATCAGGAGGGAAAATCATAGCATACCACAGCACTAAAATAACAGACAGCAACAAAAAGGCAAAGAAACAATGGAGACACAGATCTACCAAAACACAAAAGATAGAATGACTATAGGAAATCCTCATATATCAAATATTACCCTAAATGTAAATGGACTGAAGTCACCAATAAAAGGTACAGAGTAGCAGATTGGATAAAAAATAAAACCAACCATATGCTGCCTCCAAGAGACACATCTCAGATACAAGGGAAATATAGACTCAAAGTGAAAGGGCAGAAATCGATACTCCAAGTAAATGGTATCCAGAGAAAAGTGGGTGTAGCCATACTTATATCAGATGAAACAGACTTCTGGATAAAAAAGGTAACAAGAAACAAAGATGGACATTTCATAATGATAACAGGAACAATACAACAAGAAAACGTAACATTCATCAATATACATGCCTGAAATCAGGGAGCACCAAAATATATGAAGTAACTACTAACAGAACCAAAGGGAGAAATTGACCAAAACACAGTTATAGTAGGGGACCTAAACACATCATGGACAGTTATGGATAGATCACCCAAACAAAATCAGTAAGAAAATATCAGCCTTAAATGACACATTAGACCAAATGGACATAATTAGCATTTATAGAGCACTTCATCCTAGAATGCCATACTACACATTCTTTACTAGTGTACATGGAACACTCTCAAGGCTATATATTAAAATATCAAAATAGACTCAGCAAATTTAAAAAGATTGAAATCATCCCAAACATATTCACATGGTTTTGAAATTGGATATAAACTACAAAACAAAGCAGGGAAAACCAAAAATACGTAGAGATTAAACAACATACTTTTCAAGAATGACTGGGTCAAAGAAGAAATAAGAGAAGACATCAAAAGATAGATAGAAACAAATGAGAACGAAATTTTATCCCATCAAAATTATTGGGATGCAGCAAAAGCCATTTTAAGAGGGACATTTATATAATTACAGGCCTAGCCCAAGAAAGAAGAAAGATCCCAGATAAACAAGCTAACATTACACCTTAAATAAAAAGAAAAAGAAGAAATGAAATGCAAAACCAGCTGAAGGAAGGAAATAATAAAAATCAGAGCAGAACTAAGTGAAATAAAGAACAAAAAGACAATAGAAAAAAATAAAACTGGTCCTTTGAAAGAAAAGATTAATAAAATTGAGAAAGCCTTGGCCAGACTCACTAAGATAAAATAAGAAAAGACACAAATAAATAAAATAAGAAATGAAAGAGGAGACGTTACTACAGTCACCACAGAAATACAAAAGAACATACAAGAATACTATGATGGACTATATGCTACCGAATTCAATAACCTAGAAGAAATGGACAAGTTCTCAGAAACATATAACCTTCTTAGACTGAATCATGAAGAACTGGAAAATCTAAATAGACATATGAACAGTAAGAAAACTGAATCAGCCCTCCAAAACCTTCCCAAAAGCATAAGTCCAGGACCAGATGGCTTCACTAGTGAATTCTACCAAACATTCAAAAAGGATTAATACCTGTCCTACTCAATCTCTTCCAAAATATTTGAAGAAGAGGCAATACTCCCTAACTCATTTTATGAGGCCAAGATTACCCTGATAACAAAACCTGGTAAGGATAAAACACACACACACACACACACACACACACACAAATTACATACCAATATCTCTGATGAGTACAGATGCAAAAATCCTAAACAAAATTCTAGCAAATCGCATACAACAATAAATTATAAAGATTATACATGACGATCAAGTAGGGTTCATCCCAGGGGCAGAAAGATGGTTCAACATATGCAAATCGATCAATGTAATACACCATATAAACAAAATATAAGAAAAAAATCATTTGATTGTATCAATAGATGCATAAAAAGCATTTGACAAGATACAACATACATTTATAATTAAAACACTTAATAAAATGGGTATAGAAGAAAAATACCTTAACATAATAAAGACCATATATGACAAACCCTCAGCTAATATCATAATTAACAGTGAAAACCTGAAGCCTTTTGTTCTATGTTCAGGAACAACACAGGGTTGCCTCTATCACCACAGTTATTTAAAACAGTATTGGAAGTCCTACCCAGAGCAATCAGGCAAGAGAAAGAAATAAAAGACATCTAAATTGGGAATGAAGAAGTTAAATTGTCACTTTTTTCAGATGACATGATTCTTTATATAGAAAACCTTAAAGATTCCACCAAAAGCTATTAGAAACAATAAATGGATACAATAAAGTTGCAGGACAAAAATTCATTGCTTTCCTATATACTAACAATGAAATTTCAGAAAAAGAAATGAAAAAAAAACTCAACAAAACCAATTCCTTTTGCAATTGCAACAAAAAGAATAAAATATCCAAGAATAAGCTTAACAAAGGATGTGAAGACCTATACACTGGAAACTACAAGACACTATTAAAAAAGATTGAAGACATTAAAAAATGGAAAGATATCTCATGTTTATGGAATTGAAAAATCAACATAGATAAAATGATCAGATTACCCAAAGCAATATACAGATTTAATGCAATCCCCATCAAAATTCCAATGGCATTTTAAAAAACAAATAGAACAAAAAAGTCATCAGACTTATATGGAATCACAAAAGACTCCAAGTAGCCAAAGCAATCCTTTGAAAAAAGAAAAAAGAACAAGGCTGGATGTATTACACTCTTCAGCTTGTACTACAAAGTGACAATAATCAAAACAGCATGGTATTGGCAGAAAAACAGACATAAAGATCAATGGAATAGAATTGAAAACCCAGAAATAAATCCACATATATATGGGCAGATAATTTTTGACAAAGGATCCAAAATCAAACAATGGAAAAATAAAGCCTCTTCAGTAAATGTTGCTGGTAAAATTGGAAAGCCACGTACAAAAAATGAAACTAGACCACTATCAGTTACCATAAACCAAAAATAACTCAAAATGGATCAAGGACCTAAACATAAGACTTGAAACAATAAACAGCATAGAAAAAAGATTAGGTACTAAATATATGGACCTTGGGTTCAAAGAGGATTTTATAAATTTGACCTCAAAGGCAAGGGAAGTAAAAGCTAAAATAAATGAGTGGAACTATATCGAACTAAGAAGAAGCTTCTCCACAGCAAAAAAAACCAAAAAAAATCATCAACAAAATAAAGAGGCAACCAACAGAATGGGAGAGGATATTTGCAGACAACACCTCTGATAAGAGGCTAATATTCAGGATATATAAAGAGCTCATACAACTCAACAACAACAAATCAATTAAAACAATTAAAAATGGGCAAAGATGAACAGACACTTCTCTCAAGAATACATACAAACAGCCAACAGATACATGAAAACATGCTCAACTTCATTAGCTACCAGGGAAATGCAAATCAAAAGAATGAGATATCATCTCACACCAGTTAGAATGGCTATCAACAAGACAAATAATAAGTGCTGGAGAGGCTGTGGAGAATAAGGAACACTTACACATTGTTGGTGGGAATGTAAATTGGTACAGCCGATATGGAAAACAGCATAGAGGTTCCTCACAATTTATGAATAGAATTGCCATATGTCCCAGCAATTCCTCATCTGAGTGTCCACCCAAAAACTTGAAAACATTTATTCATAAAAATATACTCATATATGCAGAAGTGGGATTGCTGGATCATTTGATAGTTCTATTTTCAACTTGTTGAGGAACCTCGATACTGTTATTCCTAGAGCTACACTTATTTACATGCCCACAAAACTGGCACAAGTATTCCACATTGCCACATCCTTGTCAACACTTGTTAACTTTTTATAAATAGTAGTCATCCTATCAATTATGAGGTAAAATTTCATTGTGGTTGTGATTTACATTTCTCTGATGATTAGTGATGTTGAATGCCTTCCCATATCCCTGTTGAGTGTTAGTATGTTTTATTTGGAGAAATGCCTAATGAAATCATATGCCTCTATTTTAATTGGGTTATTTATTTATTATTATGTTCTATTGAATTGCAGGACTTTCTTACATATTTAGAATATTAACCCTTTATCAGATATAGGGTTTGAAAATATTTTTCCTCATTCCGTAAGTTCTTTTATTTTGTTGGTTGTTTCTTTTGCTGTGCAAAAGATGTTTAGTTTGTCTACTTTTGCTGTTGTTGCCTGTGCTTTGGTTTCATATCCAACAAATCATTGCCCAGACCAATGTTATGAAGATTTTCTCTTTCATTTCCTTCTAGGAGTTTTATAGTTTCAGATATTATATTTAATTCTAATCCATTTTGAGTTGATTTTTGTGTGTTGATGTAAGTTAAGAATTCGATTTTATTTTTTTTTTGCATGTGGAAATTCAGCTTTTAGAAAACCATTTGTTGAAGAGACTGCATTTTCCCCATTGTATATTCTTGGCTCCCTTGTTGAAGATCAGTTGACCATACATCTGTGGGCTTATTTATGAGATCTCTATTATGTTCCATTGGGCTACTTGTCTGTATTTATGCCAGTACCATATTGTTTTGATTACTGTGTCTTTGTGATATATTTTAATATCAAGAAGTGTGATACCTACAGCTTTGTTCTTTCTAAGGATCACTTTGGCTATTTGGGTTATGTTGAGGTCGCATGTGAATTTTAAGATTGCTTTTTCACTTCTGTAAAAAATAATTTTTGTATCTTAATTAGGATAGCATTGAATTTGTAAATTGCTTTGGGTAGTATGGGCATTTTAACAACAGTAACTCTTCCCAATCCATGGACATGGAATATCTTTCTATTTATTTGTGTCATTTTTAATTTCTTTAATCGATGTTTGTAGATTTCTGTGTACAAGTCTTTCAGAAACCTCCTTGGTTAAGTGTATTTCTAAGGATTTTTTTCTTTTTGATGCTATTGTAAATAGGAATAGTCTCTTAATTCCTTTTTTGGATAATTCATTGTTATTGCAGATATACAACCGATTTTTGTGTGTTCATTTTGTATCCTGCAACTTTACCAAATTTGTTTATTAGTTCTAATAGTTTGTGTGTGTGTGTGTGTGTGTGTGTGTGTGTGTAATCTTTAAGGTTTTCTACATATAAGATCATGCCATTTCTGAACAGAAATGATTTTACTTCTTCTATTTCAATTTAGATGGCTTTTATTTATTTATTTTTACCCTGTGTTCAATAGGAGTGCTGAGAGGTGGCATCCTTATCTTGTTCCTGACTTTAGACAAAAGCTTTCAGTTTTCATCACTCTGTGTGATGTTAACAAAGGGTTTATTATATATGGGCTCTATTATGTTCAGATACATTCCTTCTATACCTAGTTCATTGAGAATATATATCATGAAAGAGTATTGATGTTTTTCAAATGCTTTTTCTTCATCTATTGAGATAACCATGTGTTTTTCTATCCTTTATTCTTTAATGTGGTGTATAACATTAATTGATTTGCATATGTTGAATGATGCTTGTATCCCAGGGGTAAACCCCACCTGCTCATGGTATATGATCCTTTTACTGTGTTGTGAAATTTGGTTTGTTACTATTTTTTGAGAACTTTTGAGTTTATATTCATGAGGGATATTGTCCTATAATTTTTTTTTCCTATAGTGTTCTTATCTGGCTTTGCTACCAAGATAATGCTGACCTCTTAAAATAAGTTTGGCAGTGTTGCATCATCTTCAATGTTTTGGAAGATTTTGAGAAGGATTGGCTTTCATTTTTATGTAAATGTTTGGAAGAATTCACCCATGAAGTCATCTGGTCCTGGGCTTTTCTTTGTTAGGAGAGTTTTGATAATTATGTCAATCTCCTTATGTATTATTGGTCTGTACAGATTTTCTATTTTTTTGAGTATTCATTCTTGGTAGACTTATGTTTCTAAGAATCTTACCATTTCTTCTTAGTAGATTTATGTTTCTAATAATTTAATAATTTATCCTGTCTAATTTGTGTACAATTGTTCAGAACTATTTTATGATTTGCTTTATTTCTGTAGCATCAGTTATAATGTTACTTCTTTCATTTCTGATTTTATTTATTTGCCTTCTCTATTTTGTTTCCTTAGTTATTCTACTTAAGAATTTGTCAATTTTGTTTATCTTTTCTAAAAAAAAATTCCTATTCTTAGTTTCATTGGTCTTTTCATTTTAATTCTATATTTTGTTTATCTTGGCCCTAATCTATTCCTTCCTTTTCTTAAATTTGAGCATAGTTTGTCCTTTTTTTCTAGTTCTCTGAGGTAAAAAAATATGTTATTAGCTCTGAAATGCAGAGAAACATGAGCAGGATATAAGGCTAGGAAATATATATATTTTTTTTTGTGGAGGGCAGTGTCTCCGGCCCTCATATGTGGGATCCGAACTGGGGCCCTCTGGTGTCCCAAGCCAGCTCTTAACCATTGCACCACTTGGCCGGCCCTCATGATATCTTTTCATCTCCCTTTTTCTTCTTTGACCCATTGCTGTTCAGGACTGTATTGTTTAATTTTTATATTTGTGTGATTTAATTATTTTCTCTTATTGATTTCTTTCATTCCATTATGGTCTGAAAAGATGCTTGGTGCAATTTTAATCTTAAATTTTAGAAGACTTCACTTCTTTTGTGATCTAACATGTAATCGTATGTTAAGAATTCATAAGTGTTAAGAATTTTTTGTTGGACCGGCCGAGTGGCTCAGTTGGCTGAGCTGCCAACAGGTGGCAAGATGGCTCAGCTAAAACCAAAACAAACAAAAAAAGAATTCTTTTGTTAACTAATATGTGATCTATCTTGGAGTACATGTTCTATGTGCACTTGAAAAAGAATGTGTAGTCTTCTACCACTGGGTGAAATTTTCTAAGCATTTATGTCATGTCCATTTGGTATCTTGTGTTGTTTGATTCCACTTTTTCCCTGTTGCTTTTCTGTCTGGATGTTCTATCTATTCTTGAAAGTGTGGTATTAAAGACTCCTATTGTTGTTGTATTGCTGTCTATTTTTCCTTATATTCTGTCAATACTTGCTTTACATATTTGGGTGTTCTGATGTTGCGTGCATATATATTTATATAATATAACTTTCTGGTGGATTAATCCTTTTATAATGCGTATTATCCTTTTTTGTCTCATGTGACAGTTTTGACAGTTTTGTCTGGTATAATTATAGCTATCCTTCCTCTATTTTGTTTACCACTTGAATGGAATGTTTTTCCATCTCTTCACTTCATCTTATGTGTATTCTTAAATCTAAAGAATAGAGTTTAGACAGGATGTGGTTGTGTATTATTTTTGTTTTTATTGATACAGCCACTTGAAGTCTTTTGATTGGGGAATTTAATCCAGTTATGCTTAAAGTAATTATTGAAACAGAAAGATGTATTATCGATGCTTTGCTAATTGTTTTCTGACTGTCTGGTAGCTTTTTTGTTCCTCTTTCCCTCTCTTGTTGTCTCCCTTTGTGATTTGTTGACTTTTTGTAGTGATATGTTTTAAATCTTTTTTCTTTGTGTATTTTTTATAAGTATTTTCTTGGGGCTATCATGAGACTTACATAAATACCATAACATTATAACAGTCTGTTTTAAGCTGATAATTAATTAATTCAATTGCCTACAAGAATTCAACATTTTACTCTCCCCTCACACTCTATGTTATCAATGTCACAATTTACATTTCCTTAGATTTTTGTATCTATTAAAAATTATTTGTAGCTGTAGTTATTCATAATATTTTTTTTACTTTTATACTAAAAGTGATTTACACTCTACCATTACTGTATTGGAGGATTCTGTATTTACCTATATGTTTGCCTTTACCAATGTGTTTTATACTTACATTGTCATGTTGTCTTTAGCATTCTTTTATTTGAATTTGAAGAATCCACCTTAATATTTCTTATAAGCCATGTTTAGTGGTGTTTAAGTACCTCAGTTATTGTTTTTCTGAAAAAGTCTTTTTGTCTACTTAATTTTTCAAGAACAGGGTTTCTGGGTATAGTATTTTGGGTTGTTTTTTTTTTCCCTTTCAATACTTTGAACATATCATCCCACTTCTTTCTGGGCTGTAAAGTTTCTGCTGAAAAAATATGCTGATTGTCTTATGGCAACTCTGCTGTACATGACAAGTTGTTTTTCTCTTGCCACTTTCAAAATTCTCTATTGTTTTAGACTTTTGTTTATTTGATTATAACTTGTCTCAGTGTAAACTTCTTTGAAATCATCTTATGTGGAATCCTTTGGGATTCATGAACATATATGTCAATTTCTTTACCAGATTTGAAAATTTTTCAGCCATTAATTCTTTAAAAAAATTTCCTGGCCCCTTTCCTCTCTTCTTCTGGATCACCTATAATGCTTATATTAATTTCCTTGATGGTATCCTATAGGATTTCTTCACTCACATTCATTCTTACTTTTTTGCCTCTCTGATTGAGGACTTTTAAATGACCCCTCTTTGAGTTCTGTGATTCTTTTTTATCTGCTTGATCAAGACTGCAGTTAAAGCTCTCTATTGAGTGTTGCAGTTTTTTAGTTTTGTATTATTCAGCTCCGGTATTTGTTTGGTTCGTTTGATAGTTTCTATCACTTTGTTGATATTCTCATTTTCTCATGTATTTTTTCCTCATTTTCTTTAGTTTTTTTGTGTTCTCTTGTACCTCACTAAACTTTTAAAAAATCATTATTTTGAATTCATTGGCAGATAATTTATAGATTGCCATTTATTTAGTGTGGGTTACTCAATATTTTTTTCCTTTGGTTTTATTACATTCCCCTGATTCTTTGTGCCCTTTGCATCTTTTCATTAATGTCTGTACAATTAAGGAAATAGCTACCTCTCCCTGTCTTTACAGACTGGCTTCAACATGGAAAGACCTTCACCAACAACCTGGCTAGAGATAGTGAAAACCTTGCAAACAGTTTCTGTGGATGGCATGTTCTTCTCCCCTTCCTTTTTAGTGAAGGAAAAGTTTCAAAGCTGTGCTCCTTCTCCCAATCTTGATGATACATGCCAGACATAGTAAGACAGCCATTTATTTTCCATAGGGCTGTGTGTGAAAAAGCTGGGACAGTAGATACACACACCATTCTCTTCCCCAGGGGAGAAGCTGTGGGCCAAGGTGATTTCTCTCAACTCTACACTGTACTGGCTGGAAAAAAATCTGGCATGGATAAAGTGATATTGCTCTTTTTACCTGTTTCAATACAGCTGTTCTTGGTTTTATACTTTTCTGGGTTGCTGAAACTTCTTAACTGGATTCATGACCTCTCATAAAGGTATTTTGGTCCATATATCGTTGTTAGATCACTGTTTCTTTTGAGGTATGAAGGCTGGGACTTCTTATTCTATCATCTTGTTCTTGCCACTCCCTTCAATTGTTTTTCTATATACCAGCAATGAATAACATAAATACCAATGTTAAAAAAATAATCTATAATATGACAAAATTAAAACTCTTAAGTATAAATCTAACAAAAATGTACAGGATCTATATGAGAAAAACTAAAATAACTCTGATGATCGAAGTCAAAGATTGCTTAATAAATAGATATAATATTTGTTAATGGAGTGAGAAACTCAGTATTTTTAAGTACAAGCTCTTCCCAATTTTATCTACAGATTCACCAAAATTCCAATCAAAACTCCCATTAAGCTATTTTGTAGATACCAACAAATTGATTGTAATAGGAGTTTTATAAGTAGGTGAAAGGCAAGAGTCAATACAATACTGAAGAAAAACAAATTTGGAGGACTCACAATATTTAATTTATTTACTTTACAGCTGTAATAATCAAGATAGCATGATCTTTGACAAAGAATCAAAGACAGTTCAATGGAAAGAGGATAGTTTTTCACCAACTATGTCTGAAACAATTGGATGTCCATATGTAAAAGTATAAACCTAGATACAAACTTTACACCTTTTACAATAATTAACTCAAAAGGGATATAGAAATAATTATAAAACTAAAACTATAAAATTTTGCAAGAAAACAGGAAAAATCTAGGTAACTTGGATGTGGAAATTAGTTTTTATATATAATGCACCAAAAGGTAATCCACTAAAGAAAAAAAATGGTAAGTTTGGTTTTATAAAAAAATTAAACCTCACTCTGCAAAAATTACTGTTAAGAGAATAAAAATGTAAGATACATACTGTGAGAAATATTTACAAAATACATATCTGATAGATTTCTATCCAAAATACACACCAAAAATCTCTTAAAACTGAACAACAAAAAAAGTTTAAAAATGGGCAAATGACCTTAACGCACATCTCACACAAAATTATATGCAGATGCAAAATAAGTCTATGAAGATATACTCAATGTGATTCATCATTAAGGAATTGTGAAATAAAACAACAATGAGTTACCACTAGGCACCTATTAGAATAGTTAAAATTAAAAAAAAATGACAGTATCAATTTCTAGCATATATGTGGAGCAACAGGAACTCTCCTTCATTGCTGGTCATAATGCAAAAAGCTATAGCAACTCTGGAATTCAGCTGGCAGTTTCTTACGAAAGTAAATCTAAGCTGTTCATGCAGTTCATCAATCACATTCCTAGGTATTTAACCACCCTCAAAATCTGGAAATAACCAAAGTGCCCTTTATTAAGAGAATGAATAAACAAACTCATGCATCCATACAATGGAATAATATTTAGCAATAAAAAGTGAGCTATTAAGCCTCAGAAAAAGAGTAAACTTTAAATGTATGTTGTTAAGCGAAAACAGCCAATCTGAAAGTGCTGTGCACTTACAATTGAATTATTATACGACCGATGTATATCATTATTTGAACTATTAATTGAACTATTATATGACCGATGTTATATCATTATATAACATTCTGGAATGTTATATAACATTCTGGAAAAGGCAAAACAGGAAAGCTCAGTGACTGCCAGAGGTTGGGGGAATGGAAGGAGGAGGTCAAATTAGTGTAACAAAGAGGATTTTTACGGTGATAAAACTATTCTGTATTATACTATAATGGCAGATACATTACAATTACAAATACTTTCTGAAACCCATAGAACTTTACAGTACAAGGAACAAACCTTAATTGATGTGAATTAAAGCAAAAACCAAAAAGCACTCTGAAGATTAATGTGTCACAGAAGATGAAAACTGAGACCAAATATATTGCCATGAATTATCAAATTTACCTCTCTTAGCTAAGAGCACATATCTGTATAAAAGAACATAGGAGAGCAAACACAAAGATGGGAAATGTGAGTTCATGAAAGAAGTGTGGAAAGATAAAACTGTATATATCAAACACTTTTTATACACCTTCAGACTCATCTGTCTCTTGTTCCAGCCCTTACTATAGTAACTAGCTCTCCTTGGACTCTGGACAACATCATGCAGTCATGAATTGATCAGAATCTTGTTTCTTATTTTGACCTACTGCCTCACACATGTGCAACTTGGAAAAGTAAAATAGTTGACACTGCATGAGGTTATATTTTAACAATAGGAGACAGAAAGTGGTGGATAAGTTCTTCCCCATCTCACCTTTCTCCCCTGGAAAGACTGTTCAAACATATACTGTATACAGCTTTTAAGGTGAAGACTCTGAAATATAGAGATATTTAATAGACATTGTCAGCTAGCTTGATAAATGATTCTTATACTGTCTTCCTCTCTTCTTGTTCCTTAGTTCTCTCATCTCTTACTCCTTATATATGAAATTGCACTACTTAATGAAGTATTAGCAAATAAGTATTTGCCTATCCTTCTGCTTTCTGGGGAATCTAGCTTGAGATAGATGGTACCATAGTAGTTACTAGGAAGCAGACCCTCCGGATGGAATTTGAAGATGTATTATTCTCCAACCAGATAGAAATATCAAATTCATTGCTGATGTTACATGTGGAGGTGATAGTAACTGACATTCAGTTTATTTTTAAAAAAAGACAATTTTAGTCCTTTCACATGTGGTTAATTGGAATGAGGAATAATTTGAAAGAGACTCATTGAGAATTGCAGTACCAGTGGCACTTGAACAATACAAGAGAGATGACAATTAAAACAGTTGTGAAGTGGACTGTTTTCTGTCAACAACATTGGAAACATTCAAAGAGAAAATGATAATCTCAAGGTAGCCAACTGCCAATTTAAGGCATTCAGTGAAATTCAAAAGGCATTTATGGATGCTACAAAAGGAACTCTCATCTCCTGCAGCTGTAGAATAGACTTTGATAAACAGTTGGCTCCTGATTTAAGTACAAGAATGCAAGAACTGCAAAACAAAGTATATGTGAAGCTTTGCAGATCTTCCATAGAAAATTCAACATTCCTTCAAAAAAGTGTGAGACAATGAAAGTTGAGATGTAAACACTTAGGTTCACAAACCTAGACAATCTTGTTCATCCAGTTGCCAGATTCTCCTGAACCCCCTCAGTTTATCAAAGGAAAGCCTACATTTGCCTTGAGACAATGCAGTAACTTCATATGATGCTGGTGCCTTACAAGATGGTGGTTTATATACTCAAAATCTTCCCCTATTACTTCTCATTATCCTCAGTGCAATAACCAGAGTCAAGTATCAGCTAGTGGGGAGGAGGGCTATAGTGTTCAAGTACCCACTAAGAAATACCATGCAGACATTGCCAGCACTGGATAACATGTACTAGCAGAAACTGGGAGAACTCATGTACTATAGAAGTGAACCTTAAGGGTTATGAACAAAAATGAGTGAATCTAAGGCTATGTATGTGTAAATTTATTGATATGAAATACTCAGGACACTCAATAATTACATGAGATTAAATGATCTGTTAACAACACTTACAACATTATAATAGTCTGCTGGGGTAGTTCCTTGAATCTTGGTCATGATGATTATCCTTAGTAAATGACTGAAGGTGCCACAACTTTTTTTAGCATAGTATTGAGGAAGGGGTCCTAAGACCCAGGGAAGTAGAAATGGTAGAATATATGTATTATGTGAGCCTGAGACCCAGCTACATGACTATGTTCTTAGGAAGGCCAAGAAAACATTTTATTTGTTGAGACAAAAAGAAAAGCACTAACTCTATAGACATTGGCATCTTTGAAAGATCAGTGGTGCCTGCCACCTAAGAAGAAGATTGACAGTAGGAGATGCTGCCTTGGAAATGGGCTTTCTAGCCTTGCTGAAGGTAATAGGATTCTAGAATGTCAGAGGCCAAATGGCATCAGAAGTAAGGTGGCTATAATGGCAATAAAATGCCCAACAAGTCCTCCATAACAACCAGGGTACCCTGACCCACAGTAATCTTTGACAATGGCAAATATAGATTATGGTGCTTTTAGGAGCAAAATAGATGAGCAGCAGACTGCCTTATTATTACTCAACTTTTAGAGAGAGGGAGGGAGAGAGAACAAGAGAGAGAGAGAGAGACAGAGAGATAAAGATAGAGACACAAAGAGACAAGAATGCTGACATCAACCACTGCAATTAAGAACTGACTCTAGACTCTAGGTGGTGAACACATAATGCAGTATATAGATGATGTATTATAGAAATATACACTTGAAACCTATATAATTTTACTAACCAATGTCACCCCAATAAATTTAATAAAAAAGAAAATCACAATATTTAACTCAGTTTCCAGATCTAAGTCAAGTTACAGATCTAGACTTCATTGATTGAATGTGAAGCTTGATCTTGCAACACCACAATGATATATAGCAAATATCCCCCCAGTCCTTCTCCAAAAAGACCTTCATCCATTTTCCAGGGAAGCTGTACACTGGTGAAAAGAGAATGTCCAGACTTTTCAAGAGCTATTAGCTATAGGTACTGAAGTAACACTGATATGAGAATATCTGGAACATTATTATGTTCCTCTAGTTAAAATGGGGGCTCATGGAGTAAGGTGATAAATGGAGTTTTTGTCCAAGTCCATCTCACAGTGTACCTAATGGGTTAATAAACATACTCTGTGCTTATGTATAGGTCTGCAAGTGTATAATTGGAATCATAAGGTTGCAAACCCTTGTGTTGGTTATTTGAACTTTGGAGCAATGGCAATTATGGTGTAAAGAGTCAAGTGGACAACACTGAAATTCCTCCCACCCCTACCCCAGCCAATATAATCAATCAGAAGCAGTTCTGCATCCTGGAAGGAACTGCAGAAATTAGTGCCAACATAAAAGACTTAAGGGATGAAGAGATGGCAGTCATTACCATATCTCCATTCAATTCACTAATCTGACCCTGAAAAAGCAGACAGATCTTGAAAGATGAGAGTGGATTACCATAAAACTAAGCAGATCACAGCCCCAAGTGAAGCTGATGTGCCAGATATAGTAACTTTACTGGAGCATATCAACAAAGTCTCTAGCACTTGTTATCTACCTATCAATCAATAGAATGTCTTCTTCTTGATCCCCATTATTAAGAAAGGTCAAAACAGTTCACCTTCACATATCAGAGACAGCATTACACATCAATTGTGTTGCCCTAAAGCTATGTTAACTTTTCTTCTCTCCATCACATATAGTACATAGATATCATCATCTTGATATCTGTAGAGCCATCTCACTTGTCCACTATAGCAATCATATACTGAGTAGATATAGTAAACAGGAGGTGGCCAGTAACCTAGATGTCCGAGTACTGACAGATACTTGTTTTAGGGTGTGAGATAAAACTCATGAAGGAGCTTTCCACATAAGTGAAGTTCTTATGGGTCCAATTGTTTTGGACATGATAGAATATCCCTTGTAAATAAAAGGTGAATTATACCATACACTTCTATCACTGGGAAGTAGCAATTTTTTTCCAATACTGTTGACATTCAATCTTATTTTATGTTAGTTTCAGGTGTATAGCATAGTGGTTAGACTTAAATTTTATGAAATCATCTCCCTGATAAGTCTAGTACCCACTTGGCATCATATATAATTATTACAATATTTTTAATTAGATTCCCTATGGTATACTTTACATCCCTATGACTATTTTGTAACTACCAATTTGTACTTCTTAATTCTTTCACCTTTTTCACCCAGCCCTCAAAACCCCCTCCCACCAGGCAACCATTAGTTTTTTTCTCTGTATCTATGAGTCTGTTTCTGTTATGTTTTTTTCATTTGCTCTTTAGATTCCACATATAGTTAAAATCAGTTGTATGGTATCTATCTTTCCCTGTCTGACTTATTTCATTTAGCATAATACTCTCTAGATCCATCCATGTTGTTGCAAATGGTGAGGTTTCATTTTTTTTATGACCAAATATATTCCATGGTACACACCTACTACTTCTTCTTTATCTAATTCTCTATTGATGGGCACTTAGGTTGCTTCCATATATTGGCTATTGTAAGTAGTGCTGCAGTGAACATAGGGGTGCCTATATATTTTTAAATTAATATTTTGCATTTTTTTCGATAAATACCCAAAGTGAAATTGCTGGATCATAAGGTATTTCTATTTTTATTTATTTATATATATTTTAATTAAATTTCTTGTGGTGACATTGGTTAGTAAAATTATATAGGTTTCAAGTGTACAATTCTATAATACACCATCTATATATTGCATTGTGTGTTCACCACCCTATTTTTAAATTCTGGAGGGACCTCCATTCTGTTTTCCTCAGTGGTTGCACCAATGAAAATCCCACCAACAATGCACAATGGTTCCCTTTTCTCCACATCCTGCTCAACACTTGTTTGTTGATTTATTGATAACAGCCATCCTGACAGATATGAGGTGATCACTCATTGTGGTTTTATTTTGCATTTCTAGATGACTAGTGACATTGAGTATCTTTTTATATGTCTATTGCCCATCTGAATGTACTTTTTGGAGAAATATCTATTCAGGTCCTCTGCCCATTTTTAATTGAATTTTGTTGTTGTTGTTGTTGTTGTTCACTTGTATGAGTTCTTTATAAATTTTGGATATCAACCTCTTATCATAGGTATCATTGGTAAATATCTTCTCCCAATTAGCAGGTTGTCTTTTTGGTTTGTTGATGGTTTTCTTTGTTGTGAAATACCTTTCTAGTTTTATGTAGCTCCACTTGTTTCTTTTGTTTCCCTTGAAGTGACACGTTTTGATAAACATCTTTGGAATTTGGAGAGTGTATGTACTGCACTTAACAACATTCCTCCTACCATTTATGGGGTGATTTGAAAGGATACACATTTTAAGTTTTATCTGGAGCCTAAAGCAAAAGAGTAGTCTACAATAGATCATGTACCAGCATATCCATTGTTTATGGTGTTGGTGAATTCTCTAGGAAGCCAGAGAGGTAAGGGACAGACCCCAAGGGTTATGGATTATACACTGTCCAACAGAAAACAATTAATTGAAAACAAAAGCTTATTTTATGCTACTGGGCCCTAGTAGGGAGACTGAGCTCCTAATGGGACACCAAGTGACTCTATGATTGAAGCTGCTCACCATGAGTAGAGCATTACCAGATCTCCCAAGTCATAAGATCAGGCAGGCAAAGTTGTGATGTATTTTTGTAATGAACATGTGTTTGGACTGAGTCCAAGTTGTTCTAAGATTTGTGTCTGAGAAGCCACAAGCCCAAACAACATAGCAGGTGGCTGAGTGTGAGACATAATTTTATTGAGACTTACTGACTGGGGACAGTCTCTGATGGCAGCAGGCCAGAGGAGCAGTGATCTGCACACACAGGTGGAGAAGCATCAAGGTCCAGCAAAACAAAGAGCATTTTGTGGGAGATATCATCTGGCAGGCCCTGCTTATATGTACATAACATCTCAAGAAGCTGGGAGACCTTGACTATTGGCCAGCGTAAAGAACTGACTGTCTGATACAGAGTGTTACCATGGAGTTGGGACACCTCAACTGCCTGCCAGCTCATATACCTGTGGGCCAGGTATTGTTCCGGTCCAGAAGCTACAAGTAACTTCAAAGCCAGAATTGTTGTATCTCCCTGAATGTTCTTCTGTAGTCACATCTACTTTTCTGATTACAGCTGAAAAGGGTCTTTGCTTCTAAGAGTCCATGTGATTACATTGAGCCCACCTGGATAATCCTAACTAATCTCATCTCAAGGACCTTAACTTACTCATATCTGCAAAGTCCCTTTTGCCATGTAAGGTAACATATTTACAAGTTCAGTGGAATCTGAAGTGGACTTTTTTGGGGGATGAATGTTCTGCCTATCACAAAAATGGACCTTGTTATGGCAAAGAAGATAAAACAATAGGTGTATGACTATATGATCCACTACTCTTACACTGCACTCCACTGGTCAAAAGAACCCAGCGTGATACAATAATATAATTACTTATTAAAGACTCAATTAAGATTTTAGTTCAAGGACAATAATTGGTAGTGTTAGAAAAGTGAATTTTAGGATGTAGTATATGTGCTTAGTAGACAGCTTATATATGGTACTGTGGAACTAATAGATAAGCAACATGTATAGAGAAAAGACTAACAGGCATAGGCCCAAACATAATCATTCTCAGTGACCCATTCATAAAATGTGTGCTTGCCATAATTTCTGAAAACGTGTGCTCTGCTGGATAAGAGGCTCTGGTTCACCAGAAAGGAATGCTTCTATCAGAGTACACAATAAGGTTTCCATTGATTGGATCTGTGGCTACCATTTGACCACTTTGGCTCTTTAGACCAGTAGATCAGCAGATAAAGAAACTCCAACCTTTGATGAACTGATGAGTATTATCAGCCCTACTTACAATGAGGAGTTTAAGTTTCTGCTGCATATTGAAATCAAGGAAAAGTATGTCTGGATTCTAGATTTACTGAAGCAACTGTAGCAGCCACAAACCATTAAACAACCATGTTCCAACAAGGGCAAAATCACCAAATAGGAAATTGCAGCAACTATTGCCAATTAAGGCATGGCAACTAAGGGTTTCTACTCCTTAGGGATAAATATCTGATCACCTCACCAGTAAAAAAAAAACCCAGAAAGCCCAAGTGCTGTTTGAGGATGAGGGAAATGTAGAATGTGTGCTGGAAAAGTTAGATGAGATGATAAATATCAATTATGTCCTCAAGAGTAGCTGCAATAACAGAGACCATATTTTGTTTTATTAATCCTCTTGCATGAAATCATTTCATAGCTCATACTTGGCCACCTTGAAGGTGACTCTGTGGCTGATAAGAATTATACCTCTCCTCTCAGGGACAAAATGAAGCATTTTTGTTCACACAAAGAAATAGAAATTTGTTATTATATTATGGACACATGATATAATGGAAAATACAAACAAGGCCTGAATGGCACATACTCTCAAAGACTCTGAGAAACTTTGGTAGTATATACTAAGCCTCAACATATAGTAGTTCCCCTTTATCTGCTTGGGTAAGTTACAAGACACCCACAGTGTGGTGACTGAAACCACAGATGGTACTGAATTGTATATATATATACATTTATCATATATATATATATATATATATATATATATATGCCAAAAAATGTATACAAGTGGACACTTTGGCCAATGTTGCTCAAGCAGTAGTTCACCGTAATCTGAAGTGTCTGGACGCTGATGGTAAACACTTTGAGCATCTCTTGTAATTGCAGAAGTCAAATGTGACTTGTATTCATTTTTGTTATTGGTATATATTATTATAATTTTAATAGATTTTTGCTTTCTTAAAATGTGTATACATGATTTGGCACCCTGTGTATATGTGTGTGTGTGTGTGTATATACATGTGTGTGTGTACATGTATACACACACACACACATATATATATATATATATATATATATATATATATATGTAAAATGTTTTTCCTATGCATACATACCTATGATAAAGTAGGCACAGGGAGAGATTAAAAACAATAATAAAAGAATAATTATTATAACAATATACTATAATAAAAGTTATGTAAATATAGTCTCTCTCTCTGTCTCCCTCTGTCTCTCTCTAACTATCTTTTTGTACTGTACTCATCTGTTCACTTAAAGGAAACTCTTTATGGCTTCTCATTGGCATATCCAAATTGCCAATATCACTGCTCCTGAACTTTGAAGGCATTGTTAAGTAAAATAAGGGTTACTTGAACACAAGCACTGCAATACTCCAACAGTGGATCTGATCATCAAGATGGCTACTAAGTGACTAATGGGTGGGTAATGGAAACAGTGTGGATATGCTTAACAAAGGGATGAGTCACATCCTAGGCAGGAAGGAAAGGGGCAGTATGAGATTTCATCATGTTACTCAAAATGGGGCACACAATTTAAAACTTATGAATTGTTTATTTCTGGAATTTTACATTTAGTATTTCCGGTCCTCCTTTGAATTCAGGCAACTAAAACTGCAGAAAGTGAAACCACAGATAAGGGGGGACTACTGTACATATACCTGATGTCCCATTAATTCTATACTGTCTATTTCTGACAAATAGATAACACACATGGGCACTAAAAGGATATGCACAAGAATATTAATGAAAGCATTTTTCATAATAGTCAAAAATAGGAAAAAAGCCATGTCCATAAACAGTAAAATTGATAACTTGTGATATATGCATAAAATATACATTTATACACACATAGAATAAAAATGTACAAACTTCAGCTATGCAGAACAATAAGAATAAATCTTACATAATATTTAGTGAAAGAATCCAGCTGCAAAGTAATTCCAATTATATGATTTTATTAGTATAGTTTTGAAAAATAGTAGAAAATAATCTATGGTGTCAGAAGTCATAATTTTTACCTTTGGGGAAATGGGAGGGGTTGTAATTGGGTGAGGACAGAAAGAGTCACTTCAGAGGACTGATAATCTTCCATTTATTGACTTGCATTGAAATCATAAGGGTTTATTTGCTTTGTTAATTCATTGAACTGAGCACTTTATATTTGGTACACTTTCTTATATGTGTTATACTTCAATAAATATTTTAGGGCCGGCCGAGTGGCGCGATGGTTAAGAACTCGCTTGGGATGC
>NW_017731667.1:545329-584655 GCF_001890085.2 Hipposideros armiger | reverse complement strand
GAGGGTGTTCCAATACAGTCATTTGTTTACTGGCTAAAAACTCCCTCACAGACAGTGTGTGTGAGCTGGTGCATTGTCGTGATGCAAGAACCGTGAATTGGCAAAAAGTTCAGGTTGTCTAACTTTCACGCAGCCTTTTCAGCACTTCCAAATAGTAAACTTGGTTAAGTGTTTGTCCAGTTGGTACAAATTCATAATGAATAATCCCTCTGATATCAAAAAAGGTTAGTAACATCATGATAAGTTCATAAACTTAATTGTCTGACCATATGTGTGTCTGTGTGTGTGTATTTGAGTAAAAATAAGGTGAAATTATTATACATATCGACATATATAAGCACAAACTGCCTTTGAAAGGATACAGAAGAAACTCATAACAGTTACTGCTTCTGGGGAGGGAGGACTAGATGGTTACAGAGCAGAAAGATGATAAATGAATTTTTACTGTAAACTTTTTTAACACCCTTTGAGTTTTGCATGATATGCATGAAGTATGTATTAAAATAGTTTAAGTGTAAAGAGAGTGAAAGAAAAGTATGTTATGCTTTCATATGCCCTGGCTCCATGTCAACTGATTACAGTATTTATTTTAACTAGTTTTTCTCTATTTTCTGAAATAAGTCAATTTAACAAACAATGGACACTGTTTACTTCCTACCTTTAGTAGGAAACCCTACTTGTCAGATAAAAGGCAGCTATTGATAGTCAGCATTTTGAAAATAATTTTAAATTCAATTTTGAGATTATATCAAAATTATATTAATAGCACTATTTCATCTTTTTTATGGCAGAATAGTATTGTGTATATATACCACATCTTCTTTATCCAATCAGATATATAGGTGATGCATTACAGAATTGTACACTTGAAACCTATGTAACTTTATTAACCATTGTCACCCCAATAAACTTTAATTTTAAAAAATTGTATTAATAGATTCTTCTTGTTCTTTTTGTGAAACCTCAGTTTCCCAATAGGCTCTTATTTTATACTGGAAAGTAGTTCAACTTTTCTAAAACCCCAATCTAATCTGGGTGTTACCTTTTTCTCCCAACAGCAACTTTGTGGTATGGTCCTGTACTCTGAGCAGCACTGGTCCTTATAATTTTTCTAAACCTTGATTTGCTTCTTGTTGAATTTTGCAATAACCTAACATTTTTAGGACCAGCTCATGAAATGCTATTTTCGTATTGGATTTTGGTAGGCACTACACATTGCCTTTAGTTCTAGAAAATAAATAATGATTTATACTATTCTGTATCTTGCAGGGGAGATGGTGAGAACCCACTTCATGTCTACATCAATGAACATCTCAAGCATATCATATATTTCTAGTCTAAGTTACAAAGGCAAAAATAATCAAAACAAACTGACTAGGTCAACCCCTATAGAAAAATCACTGGCTGGTATGCAAGTCTGATATGAAAGTGAGACTTACCTATAATTTGATGAGTCAACTTAATCCTAAACATGACACATATAATTATTTGAATAACAAATTTTAGAGATTTTTGAATAGGGTTAATAGATTTGTTGCTTACCTTTTCTTTTGGCTCATTATTTTTATTTAAGTACAGTTGGTATACAATCTTAATTTGTTTGTATTACTTTTAGGTGTACGATATAGTAATTGGACATTTTTATACCTTACAATGTGATCATTCCGCTAATTCTACTAATCATCTGTCACCATGTAAACTCATCACAGTATTATTGACTATACTCCTTTTCTCATTTTCATCCATCACCCCCACCCATCCCTTCTGGTAACCATCATTTTGGTCTCTGTTTCTATGAGTCCGATTTTGTTTTGTTTTGTTTTGTTTTCAGATTGCACATATAAGTGAAACCATACAATATTTGTTTTTCTCTGCCTGACTTATTTCACTTAGCGTAATACCCTCAAGATTCATCTCTCCTGGCACAAATAGCAAGACTTCATTCTTTTCTATTGCCGCTGAATAATAGTCCATTGTGCATGTGTGTTTGTGTGCATGTGTGTGTGTGTATCCCATCTTGTTTATCCATCTATCAGTGGAAACTTAGGTTGCTTCCATATCTTGGCTATTGTAAATGATGTTGCAATGAACATAGGGGCACATATATCTTCTGGAATTAGTGTTATCATTTATTTTTTTGGAAAAATACCCAGAAGTGGAATTTCTGGGTCATATGGTATATCCATTTTTAGTTTTTTGGGAACCTTCATACTGTTTTCCATAGTGGCTGCACCAATTTTCAGTCCCACAAACAGTGCATGCGGTTTCCCTTTGCCCCACGATTTCAACACGTGTAATTTGTTTACTTTTTGTTAATAGCCATTCTAACTGGTGTAATGTGGTATCTCATTGGTCACATATAAATTAAATACTTTCAATTAGTAATAGAAATAGTCAACACTGTATTAGAACGTTTAAATTCAGAAATATTTTTATTTCCAAAATTTCTTAAAATTTCTCTTCTTATTGATTTCTTTATATTCTTCTACATTTCTTTTTTGTTTATGGTAGTTCTCAGATGTTTTATAGTCATTAAAATGCCAACCCCTTTCATTTTCTGTGATTTCTTCAGGCACCCAAATTTTTCCTTTCCCTTGTCAAATTTTTTACATATTCTTTTTGATGTGTTAAGAAGCATCTGCCTCCAAATTAATGCTGGACTAAATGGTTGATCAGACATGGCCTAAAGAAAATGGATGCAGTGGGAAGTCAAAAATTATATCTGCAATTAAATGGCTTCCATCTTATCTTTGAATTTAATACATAAATAATGACTATAACTTGTACTGTACGTCATTGTTTCTCTCAATAGAAGATAGATGATAGATAGATAGATAGATAGATAGATAGATATAAAAGTCCCTAACTGAACCTCGTTTCATTTTTCCTTAATACAACATGTACATATAGATGCATTTCTAGGGGCTATGATAAATTTTACATTTTTCTAGTATACTCTTAGAAACCTAGAGTACCAAAATTCCAAATCAGAAAGATGGCTGTGGAAATTGATGAAATTTACTAACAAAGGCATATTTCTTCCTCAAACATGTGTTCCACATTTTAGACTTGCATTGTAATGTTTCCAGATTATTATCAAACAATTTAAATGTTTTCTTCTAGTATGATACTAAACAATCTGTGTTATAAACACTTTACACCTTTAATTTTTACATGCAATATCAGAGATCACACATTTTATTTCCCTCATGTCTACCCACATGAATAACATCTTCCTTACTTGAACATAAACCAGTACTGAAGTTACATCATTAACTCTGGAAAAAAAAACTGTTTGTGAAGAACGGATATATATTTTGAATAGAAAATGGGGAAACAATGTTTTCACTAACAGATTTCAACATGTTAAAGTAACACACCACATAATTCAGTATTCTTCTGCCAGTGGCAGGGTTTCTTCTGTATTCTGATTTCATTTGACATTTGTTGTTTTAAAATCTGTGTGATCCATGGAAAACTGGGTGCTCCCAGCCTTTATGAGTTTTAATTTCATTTTGTACTCCTATATTATTATGCAGCTTCACTTACACCCACACCCCATTATGCTCTACAGCTCTTTAAAAAATATCTAAATTCACTTACAAACCATCCCTAACCAAGCTTCATTTCATTTGTTCTTAATAAAACCTACAGACATTAACCACCAGCTCCTGTATTTTTACAAAGAAGGGAATTGAATGAGAAGATTCAATATTTTGATTATGCCAATAATACATTCAGAAATAATATATTAATTTATGGCAATGTGATTATTTTTACTTTAACATAATGATCAAAATGATTCTAAATATCTGTAAAAACAAATATGATAATAATCAGAGAAATGTATAAAACTGAGAAGGACTGAACAGGAATTCCATCATTAGATATAAATATTATATCTTAAAAAACCTACAACAGTTAAAAGAATTGGAACAGCATAAAAAAAGACATTAAATAAGATAATATAATTCCTAAAGTACTCTACAAATCACAGAATGTATATCACCAAAAGTGGCATATAGAAAGGCAAAAAAATATTTCCAAAATTATAAAACAAAGTGGCCAGAAAAATAGAAAGGAAACATTTAATCTCAGTAGCATTGATTTGGCAAGGTAACTAAATAAAATGTGGAAACCCTGGCTCATTTAGCAACACCTATTACATAATGAGCATAAATAAGGATCACCAGTTGTTACTAAAATAATTAGATCTCACTTATACAGTGCATGAAATCTAAAAAAAACCAAAACAAAAAAACAAATATAAATAACAGATTGGTGGCTACCAGCAGAGGCAGAGGTGCTTACCAGCATCAAGACAGCACAAAGAAAGTCGTGTATGTCAATTGAATACAATAGAGAATCTCAAAATAGACCAACACTAGTGGGATCTATTGATATTTGACTAAAATGCCAAAGCAATTCAATGGATAAAGGCTAGTTTTCTCAATACATTTAGATTTAGGTTGAAAATCTTTATGGAATAAAAACAAAACCTTGACCTTTGGCTCATATCATACACAAAATTTATATGAAAATGAATCAGAAAATTAAGTTTGAAATCTAAAATTTAAAAATTTCTAGAAGATAATGTACGAGGTCTGAAAATTAAGTTTGTTTAACTCATCCTAGAAAAAGTGCTACATACCTCATTGCTGAATATCAGTAGGGTCACCTTTGAACTACTCCCCTTGGGAAGTTATGCACTGATGCCAGTGCCTAGCCCACCCTTCAAAGAAATTTTGGAACATTTTCTGGAATGGCCATCAGAGCTGTCACTGTATTACCATGGATGTCCTGAATGTCATTACAATGTCTTCCTTTCAATATTTCCTTCAGCTTCAGGTAAAGAAAGAAGTCATTAGGGGCCAGATCAGCTGTGTAGGGAGGGTGTTTCAATGCAGTTATTTGTTTACAGGCTAGGAACTCCCTCACAGACAGTGTCATGTGAGCTGTTGCATTGTCATGATGCAAGAGCCATGAATTGTTGGTGAAAAGTTCAGGTCATCTAACTTTTTCACGCAGCCTTTTCAGCACTTCCAAATAGTAAACTTGATTAAGTGTTTGTCCAGTTGGTACAAATTCATAATAAATAACACTTCTGATACCAAAAAAGGTTAGCAACATCATTGCAACATGTTCATGAACTTAATTGTCTGACATCGTAGAAGAAAACTATTGAATCATTTGGGGTAAGCAAGGATTTATTTGGATAAGGATTAAAAATTCTAACCAAAAAATGATACATTTATATAATCAAAATAAAAATCACAGTCCCTTGAAATATATTAGGAAAATGAAAGAACTAACTCCGGGTGATGAGCACACAGTAAGCTATATAGATGATCTATTACAGAATTGTACACTTGAAACCTATGAAATTTTACTAACCATTGTCAGCCCAATGAAAAAAAAATGAAATGTAAACCAAAGACTGAAATGTGTGTGCGTGTGTGTGTGTGTGTGTGTGTGTGTGTGTGTGTGTGTGATCTGACAATTATGTTTGCGAACTTGTTGCAGGGATATTGCTAACCTTTTTTTGATATCAGAGGGATTATTCATTATGAATTTGCACCAACTGGACAAACACTTAATCAAGTTTACTATTTGGAAGTGCTGAAAAGGCTGCGTGAAAAAGTTAGACGACCTGAACTTTTCACCAACAATTCATGGCTCTTGCATCATGACAATGCAACAGCTCACATGACACTGTCTGTGAGGGAGTTTTTAGCCAGTAAAAAAATAACTGCATTGGAACACCCTCCCTACTCACCTGATCTGGCCCCTAATGACTTCTTTCTTTACGTGAAGCTGAAGGAAATATTGAAAGGAAGACATTGTAATGACATTCAGGACATCAAGGGTAATACGGTGACAGCTGTAATGGCCATTCCAGAAAATGTTCCAAAATTGCTTTGAAGGGTGGACTAGGCACTGGCATCAGTGCATAGCTTTTCAAGGGGAGTACTTTGAAGGTGGCTATAGTGATGCTCAGCAATGAGGTATGTAGCATATATCCTATGATAAGTTTGCAAACTTAATTTTCTGACTTCATGTATGTGAGCACACACAAACTTACGTGTGTCTGTGTGTTTCTGTGTCTGTGTGTCTCAAAGGACTTGTAATAAAAAATATAAAGAAGTCATTCAGTTCAATATTAAGATACACAACCTAAGGATTTTACTAAAAAAATTGGGGATAGTTTTAAACATGCAATTTACAAAAGAAGATATACAAATGGCCAGTAAGCACATGCAAAGTTATACATCTTTAGTCATCATGGAAATGCAAATTGCAACTGAAATGAGGTACTATTACTCACCAACCATCGTGGTTAAAATTAAAAAGCCTAGGACCGGCCGAGTAGCGCGATGGTTAAGAACTGGCTTGGGATGCCAGAGGGCCCCGGTTCGGATCCCACATATGAGGGCCAGTGACACTGCCCTCCAGAGCTAAGATGCTGAACGACAGCTCAACCTGGAGCTGGGCTGCTGTGAGTCGCCGGCGACGGCGTAGGCTGCAGCCCCTGTGGCATTGAGTTGCCATGGGCTACCGTGTGTAGCCAGCAGCCAGCGTGAGCGGCCAGCAGCCGCAGTGAGCAGCCGTCCAGAAGCCGGCGACTGATATGCCTCGCCCGGGAAGAGCGCAATGATGGTGCCAACTTGGGCCAGTGAAGCAACAACTAGACTGAAGAACAAAACGACAGCAACTTGTCTGTTCCCCTGCCCCAATTCCCCAATAAAATCTTTAAAAAAAAATTAAAAAGCCTAATAATACCAAGTGTTGGTAAGGATTTAGAGCAACAGGAACTCTCATATATTTCTGGTGATAACATAAAGCAGTACAACATTTTGTAAAACTGTTTGGCAGTGATTTTTAAAGTTATATATTCACTTTCTGCATAACTTGGCATTACGTTTCTAGATGTTTATTCAAGAGAAAAAAAGCATAGTGCACAAAATCACTTGCACCAGTGTGTTCATAGCAATTTTATCTATAACAGTCAAAGTCACTGGGAAACAACTAACTATCAATTAATAGATAATAGAAAACAATATGTTATATATATATGCAATGAGAAAACATTCAGCAATCAAAGGCATAAACACATGATATACTCAACAACATGAAAGAATATTAACAGATATTTTGTAGAATGAAAACACCCAGAAATAAAGGAGTGCCCACTATGTGATTTCATTTAAATTAAAATCTACAGTAAGAAAAGTATTGCGCAGTGACAGAAAGATAATCAGTATTTCCAGAGGGAGGGTGTGATGAGGGTTTTCTACAAAGAGGTATGAAGAAAATTTTTTGAATGATGGAAAAATTTAATACCTCTTTGTTGGCTGATTCCAAAGGCATACACATTTGTCAAAACTCATAAATCTCTGTTCTTGGGTTCATTTCATTGCATGTAAATGGCAATTCAATAAAGCTGATTTTAAAGGCAATAAATAGTATACTATAAAAGTATATTAATGTTGGTGGCCAAGACATGGAAACAACCAATGTGTCCTTGGATAGATGATTGGATAAAGAAATTGTGGTATATATACACAATGGAATACTACTCTGCCATCAGAAAAGATGAAATAGTGCCATTTACAACAACATGGGTGGATCTTGAAATTATAATGCTAAGCAAAATAAATCAGACAGAAAAAGTCGAGAATCATGATTTCACTGATATGTGGCATATAAAAACTGAAAACAATAAAGGAACAAGACAAACAAATGAAACAAAAACTCATAGACAAATACAATAATTTACCGGTTACCAGAGGGGAAGAGGGAGGGGCATGGTAGATGAAGGTAAAAGTAATCAAATGTATGGTGATGGAAGAAGAACTGACTCTGGGTGGTGAACACACAATGTGAGATATAGGTGATGTATTACAGAATTGTACATCTGAAACCTATGTCACTTTACTAACAAATGTCACCCCAATAAACTTTAATTAAAAAGAAAAGAAAAGTATATTAATGCAATGAACTGTTTGGACTTTAGATCCTGATCTAAACAAATAAATGTTATCCTATTTTATTTTTAAGATTTTAAACTATATATAGCTAACATACAATATTATATTAATTTCAGGTGTATTAACCATAGCTATTAAACATTTATATACTTTAATAGTTAACCACCATGATAAGTTCAGCAACCTTCTGACACTGTACTGTTCTATCACAATGTTATTGACTATATTCCCTATGCTGTACATTATATCCCCATGATTTATTTGTTTTATACCTGAAAATTTGAATCTCTTATTCTCCTTCACTCACCCACCCTTTTCTAATTTTTTGAATACAGTTGACAGTCAATATTATCTATATTAATTTTCAGTGTAAAGCATAGTAAACAAGTAAATTTTAAAATATAATTTTTAAACTACTAGTGAAAATCCTGAGTAGTTGATGATACTAAGAAACTATTATGAGAATTTTGTTAGAAGTAATAATTTTATTGAGGTTATGTTTAAAAACAAACAACTTATCTATTATAAATGTGTTTTGTAGATATTTTGATTAATGTTTTACAATAGCTGAGATTTGTTTAAAAATAATTCTAAGAGGGGTAGTAAGTGGATATATAAACGAAAGATTGGTCACATATTGATAATTGCTGAAGTAGCACAATAAATACAGGGGGCAGGAGTTCATAATAATATAATCTTTAGTTTTATAAGCATTCAAAATTCCCATTATAAAAATGTTTATAAATGATCGTATAGCATTATAGTATAACTCTATCATTATAGTATAATTCTATAATCCCTGTGTGTGTACATGTAGATAACATACTTCATAAATATATTTTCATTGTAAGCCTGAAAGATATAACACAAAATTTTTGGCAATTGTCATTATTCTTGGATGTCATAAATTCAGATTATTGCAATTGTTCTTCATTTTGATATCTGTTTATTTTATTTTTTTCTACATTGGAGCATTACATTTATAATTAAAATACATATGAATAATTACCAAAATTATAAAGCAATTGTTCGTTTTATTGTCAAATTGAAATTATATTATTTTTTATCCAGAAATTGAGCAACCTAGACTCACAAAGGCAGTTTTATCTATATTTTTATGGAGAGCACAATTTTAATATGTTCCTTGGGTGGTTAATCTTCTTGGTTTCTTTCATCATAACATTGTATCTACTATGACAGCATTCAGTTTGTGGCATCTTTACCAACTATACTGTGCTTGCTTTGTAAAAATTCATTTTTTATTAAAACACAGTTAATATACAATATTATATTAGTTTCACATACACACCATATTAATTCAATGTTTATATACCTTGCAATGTGATCACCACAATCAGTCTAGTAACCATCTGTCACTATACAAAGTTATTATGATATTATTGACCATTTTCTCTATGCTGTACATTACTTCCCAGTAACTTATTTATTTTTAACTGGAAGTTTTTACCTCTTACTCCCCTTTACCTTTTTTACCCATCCCCCTATCCCCACTCCCACTGGCAACCATCAGTTTGTTCTTTGTATCTATGAGTCTGCTTCCATTTTATTTTGTTTGTTTGTTTGTTTTCTTTTTTAAGATTCTACATATAAGTGAAATCATCCATCATCCTGTATTTGTCTTTCTCTGACTTATTTCACTTCCTTTTCATTGACTAATTTGAAATGCCAACCTGCTGAATCTTCAAATCACTTCATTTAAACTTCTATTATGGCTTTGACTTCTAAAAGACTGACATTTAACTTCTTATGTGATATGACTCTAACCATCCTTTCAAGACTTATGTACCATAGTGTAGTAAGGAGACAGCATAATGTGGCCAAAGTGCATGTATTAAGCAAAAAGAAGATGGATTAAAATCACAAACCTGACATCAGAAAAGTGTCTTTGAACAAATTACTGAACTCCACTGGGACGCAATTTATCCATTTAAAAGTAGAAATAATAGTGCTACTTTACAGAATGGAAGATAGGGAAATATAAGAAAGCATGTGAGGAAAGGTCCAAGATGGTGGATTAAGTACATGCTATGTCAGCTGCCTCCTATGATCACATCAAAATTGTAAATAATTATAGAACAATCCACTTCAGGAATCTTCTGAAGACTAGCTGAACAGAACCCCTATAAATAAAGATATAAAGGAGAGGCCATATCAAGACTGGTAGAAGGGGCAGAGATATAAACTGGGCTGACTCCAAACCCACAGGCAGTAGCTAAACACTGGGAGGGAAACCTTGGTGGTAGAGGTTCCCCTGAAAAGGGAGGGGTTTCAGCCCTACACTGGGCTCCCAAGCCCAGTAATCCTGTGTCAGGAAGAGAAATCCTCACTACATCTACAACATCTAGCAGTGAAAATCAGCAAGGATTCTGCCCCTCAGTCCTGGTGAGATGGAAGGCTGTTGGAAACCCACACAGCCTCTTAGAAGGCCCACACAAAGGCTCACTCACTTGCAAACACTCATTTGGGCTCCGGTAGAGGGGCGGCAACTTCAGAGGTGCTAGACACATACAGGGAAAGAATGAGTTGTGTGGCTTCAGCATGAGGGCTGGAGGGACAGCTGCCATTGTCCCTGTGTGGAACCTGCCTCAATGTAGCCTACAGGAGGGTGCCAACTTTTCTATGTTAAACCCGTCCCCAAAGGGCCAAATCTGAGACCACATTAGTCTGGCAAAATCTATGCTTGTGCACATCCTTGTGATGCCCTGGGTCCCCACCCCACCGAGCTAATGCTGCATCACCATGGGCACTCTCAGCTCCTGAGCAGCCAGCACTGCCCTATAATCTGTGGAAGGCTTTATAGCACCAGACAGCCTGAGGACGTCTGAGGAAATTCAGTGGCATACAGTCAGCCACAACTTGCACTATAACCTTTCTTGGGCAGCACTTGGGGATCTCTAGGCCTGAGGCAAGTGGTGGCTGGCCACAGTGTTTGTAGAGCATTTTTCAAAGTGGTTCTAGGCCCAGCATGGGCACCAGAACAGAATCTGCATTAACTTTATAAAAACAACCAGCCATGCCTCATGACTCCATGGAAACTCTCACCAATGAGCTAGTGCTGCATCACTGGAGACACTTTCAATACTGGGTCAACCAGCATGGCCAGAAAATCTAAGGAGGCTCTTTCAACCACTAACCCTTAGGGGCATCTGGTAGGTGGCAACAGGCCAAGGGGGACCTTGAGCCTTTTGCTAAGCTAACCCATGCGCAATTCTGGTGGTAGCCTGCCTTGGTTCACAGCTAGGCCACATCCACATGCCTCCAGGTACATCACAAGCAGCAACCAACTACAAAAGCTTTGTATCTCTTACCAGGTAATGCTGGGCAGTCACATGCAAAGCTGAAATTGACCTGCATGGGAGCCCCTCATAAGACACATAAAAACAACACATCCAGAAGGTGAATTCAGACCACACCTGAGAGCTATTCAGTTAGCCCCACAAGCAGCACACCCAAAGGGTGGTCTCAATGGGCAAAAGAGCCTGCTGGGGCGAATCCCTCACATAACAGCATGTACACTGTTGATGTAGCCAATCCTCACAGCCTGTCAGTCTGGGAGTCAATCCCACACACTGATGCACCAAAAGCAATTAAAGCCAAACAACAGCAGGAGAATACACACAACACACACACAAGGGACACTCCTGCAAGACATGCACAGGTGAACAGAGAGACTGTACAACTGGAAAACACAGTACACATACTACATAAGACCACCAGGCAAAGACTGAGACATAGGAGATCTGCCTAATAGATAGAAGCAAACACAGAGAGGCAGTCAAAATGAGGAAACAAAAAAAAATGCCCCAAATAAAAGAACAGGAGAAACTTCCAGAAAAATTTTATATGAAATGGAGGCAAACAACCTACCAGAGACAGAGTTTAAAATAATGGTTACAAGACTGCCATAAGACCTTAGTGAAAACTTCAACAAAGAAACAGTAAGCATAAAGAAAAACATAGAAACTATTAAAAAGAACCAATCAGAAATAAAGAATATAATAATTAAAATGAAGAATACATTAGAAGAAATCAACAGCCCAACAGATGACTGAATCAGTGATTTAGAAGACAAGGTAACAGAAAACATCTGATCAGAAAAACAAAAAGAATAAGAACAAAAATCAAAGATAGTTTAAGGAACCATTGGGACAACATCAAACATAACAACAATTGCATCATAGGGGTACCAGAAGGAGAAGAGAGAAAGCAAGAGATCAATAACATATGTGAAAATATAATGACTGAAAACTTCCCTAACTTGGTGAAGGAAATAGACATACAAGCCCAGGAAGTACAGAGAGTCCCAAACAAGCTGAACCCATACAGGCTCACACCAAGACACAGTATAATTAAAATGGCAAAGGCTAAAGACAGAAAGAGGATCCTAAAAGCAGCAAGAGAAAGACAACTATTTACTTACAAGGGAGCTCCCATACGACTGTCAGCTGATTTCTCAAAGGAAAATTTGCAGGTCAGAAGGAAGTTGCAGTAAAAATCCAAAGTGATGAAAAACAAAGGCATACAACCAAGACTACTCTACCCAGCAAGGCTATCATTTAAAATTGAAGGAGAGACAAAAAGCTTCCCAGACAACATAAAGCTAAAGAAGTTCATTACCACCAAACCAGTATTACAAGAAATGTTAAAAAGACTTCTTTAAGAAGAAGAAGGAGAAAAATAAACAAAAGAGGATAAAAATTATGAATAATAAAATGGCAATAACTATGTACCAATTAATATTAGGTTTTTGGAAAAGTCATGACATAATTTTTTTATGTTTTTCATTGCAAAAATGGGTCATGACTTTTCTGACAACCCAAAAACTAATTTAAATATAAATGGGTTAAAAGCTCCAATTAAAATACATAATGTAGCTAAATGGAGAAGAAAACAAGACTCATGTATATGCTGTCTCTACAAGAGACCCACCACAGATTGAAAGACACACATAGACTGAAAGTAAAGGGATGGGAAAAGCTATTTCATGCAATGGAAATGAGAAAAAAAGTAAAATGGCAATATTTATATCAGACAAAATAGACTTTAAATGAAGACTATAATAAGAAACAAAGAAGGATGTCACATAATAATAAATGGAACAATCCAACAAGATGATATAACCCTTGTAAACATTTATGCACCCAACATTTAAAACAAATATTGACTGACATAAAGGCAGAGATCAACAGTAACAAATCATAGCAGGGTTTTTTAACATGACACTGACACCAATTGACAAAAATTCTAAACGGAAAAATCAACAAGGAAACAGCGACCTTAAATGACAGAATAGACCAGATGGATTTAATTGATAGTTTTCGAGCATTTTACCCCAAAGCAACAGAATATACATTTTTTTCAGGTGCACATGGAACACTTTCCAAGGTAGCCCACATGCCAGGCCACAAAATATGTCTCAGTAAATTTAAGAAGATTGAAATCATATCAAGCATCTTCTCTAAGCACAATGGTATATAACAAGAAATCGATCAAAAGATACCTTGAGACAAATAAAAATGAAAACGTGACCCAAAATCTATGGGACACAGCAAAAGCAGTCCTAAGGGGGAAATTCATAGCAATGCACACCTACCTAAAGGAACAAGAAAAATCTCAAATTACAGTCTAACTTCACACCTAAGGGAACTAGAAAAAGAACAGCAAACAACTTCAAAGTGAGTAGAAGGAAGGAGATAATAAAAATCAGAGTGGAAAGAAATGTAATAGAGGCTTAAAAAATCATACAAAAGATCAATGAATTTATGAGCTGGTTTTTTTAAAGGTAAACAAAACTGACAAAACTTTCACCAGATTCATCAAGAAAAAAAGAGAGAAAACAGACCTAATGAATAAAAACAGAAATGAAAGAGAAGTGACAACGGACACCACAGAAATACAAAAAAATTAACAAAATACTACAAGCAACTGTACACCAACAAATAAGACAATATGGATGAAATAGCTAAGCTCCTAGAAGCATACAATCTTTCAAGGCTGAATCAAGAAGAAACAGAAACTCTGAAATAACCAATTAGTTTGAATGAAAACAAATCAGTAATCAGAAAGCTCCCAACAAACACAAGTCCAGGACCAGGTGAATTTTCCTTACACTCAAAAAAGAATTAACACCTGATCTTCTCAAGTTCATCCAAAAACTTCACGAGAAGAGATAGCTCCCAAGCTCATTTTACAAGGTCATCATTACCCTGATTCCAAAATCAGACAAAGAGATGACAAAAACAAAAACTGTAGGCTGATATCTCTGATTAACATAGAAGCTAAAATCCTCAACAAAGTATTGGCACACTGAATTAAGCAATACACTAACAAGATAAAAAATATCATACACCATGATCAAGTAGGATTGATTCCTGGGGTGTGAGTTTGGTTCAATATTTGCAAATCAATTAATGAGATGTACACATAAACAAAATGAAAAATAAAAATCATATGGTCATATCAATAGATTCAGAAAAAGTATTTAATAATATCCAACATCGATTTAGGATAAAAACTCTCAGCAAGTTGGAATTGACAGAACATATCTCAACATAATAAAGGCCATGTATGACAAACCCACAGCTAATATTATACTCAATGGGGAAAAGCTAAAATTATTCTCCTTAAGATCAGGAAGACGACAAGGATGTCCACTTTCACTGCTTTTATTCAACATAGTACTGGAATTCCTAGCCACAGAAATCAGACAAGAAAAAAGAAATAAAAGGCATCCAAATTAGAGAGGAAGAAGTGAAACTGTCATTATTTGCAGATGACATGATACTATATACAGAGAACCCCAAAGATTACATCCAAAAAATTTAAAACTGATAAATGAATTTAGTAAAGAAGCAGGATACAAAATTAATATTCAGAAATTGGCTGTATTTTTATACACCCATAACAAGCTATCACAATGAGAAATTAAGAAAACAATCCTTATTAGAATTGTATTAAAAATAAAACCAGGAAGAAATTTAATCAGGAAGTAAAAGACCTGTACTCAGAAAATTATAAAACATTGAAAAGAGAAATTGAAAAAGATACAAATCAATGGAAGCATATATCATGCTCATGGATAGGAAGAATGAATATTGTTAAATGTCCGTACTACCCAAAGCAATGTATAGATTCAGTGTAATCTTCATCAATATACAATGGCATTTTGTACAGAACTTGAACAAATAAACCTAAAATTTATATGGAATCATAAAAAACAAAAACAAAAACAAATAAGTATAGCAATCCTGAGAAAGAAGAACAAAGCTGGAGGTATTATATCAAATTATACTACAAGGTCATAGTAATAAAAAAACAAAAAAAGCATGGTATTCACATTAAAACAGACATGTTCATCAATGAAACAAATAAATAACCCAGAAATAAATCCATGCCTATATTGTAATTTAATCTATGACAAAAGAAGCAAGAATATACTTTGGGGTAAAGACAGTCTATTCAATTAATGGTCGTCAGAAAACTGGAGAGATATATGCAACAAACTGATCCCTGACTACCTACTTCTGACATGTACAAGAATAAACACAAAATGGATTAAAGGCTTAAATGTAAGACCTGAAACTATAAAACTTCTAGAAGAACATGTAGGAAGTAAACTCTCAGACATTACCCTTAGTAATATTTTTACTGATGTATCTCCTTGGGCAACAGAAAAAAAAAGAAACAAACAACTAAATAACAGCAAATGGGACTACATCAAACTAAAAAGTTTTTGCACAGCAAAGAAAACCATCAACAAAACAGCTGAAACTAATTTTTAAAAATGTGTATTTCACAATAAAAAAATAATTAAAAAATCAATTAATTGGAAAACAAAAACAAACAAACAAAAACCAAAAAGACATTTTACTGAATGGGAGAAGATATTCACCAATAATATACCTGATTAGGGGTTAATACCTAAAATTTATAAGGAACACAAACAACTGAACACCAAAATAACAAACAATCCAATTAAAAAATGTGCAGAGGACCCAAATAGACATTTCTCTAAGGAGGACATACAGATGGTGAATAGACATATGAAAAGGTGTTCAGTGTCACTAATCATCAGAGAAATGCAAATAAAACCCACAATGATATAGCACTTCACATATGTCAGAATGACCATCATCAATAAATCAACAAACAAGTGTTGGCTAGGACGTGGAGAAAAGCTAACCCTTGTGCACTGTTGGTGGGATTGCAAACTGGTGCAGACACAACAGAAAACAGTATGGAAGTTCCTAACAAAACTAAAAATAGAACCACCTTGTGACCCAGTAATTCGACTCCTGGGTATTTATCTAAAGAAATAGAAAACACTAATTCAGAAAGATATATGCACCCCTATGTTTACCTCAGTGCTATTCACAATAGCCAAGATACGAAAACAACTGAAATGCCCATCAATAGATGGCTGGATAAAGAAGATGTGGTACATATAATAAAATGGGGTATTACTCTTCCATAAAAATAATGAAATCTTAACATTTGTGACAACATGGATGGACCTAGAGGGTATTATGCTAAGTGAAATAAGTCAGACTGAGAAAGACAAATACCATCTGATTTCACTTATATGTGGAATTCAAAGAACAGAATAAATGAACAAACAAAAGAGAAATAGACTCATAGATACAGAACAAACTGATGGTTGCTAGAGGGGAGGGGGTTAGGGAATGGGTGAGAAAGATGAAGGCATTAAGAAGTACAAATTAATAGTTACAAAATAATCATGGGGATGTGAAATACAGTATCTGGAATACAATCAATAATATTGCAAAATCTATATATAGTGTCAGATGAGTACTAGACTTATGGGGGGGGGTCAATTCATAAATTACATAAGTGTATAGCCAGTACTCTGTACATCTGAAACTAATACAAAATAATATTGAATGTCAACTATAATTTAAAAATATGTAATCACAGGATGTAAAGTACAGCATAGGGAATATAATCTATGGTATTATAATAGCTATATAAGATGTCAGATGGTAGTAGACTTGTTGGAGTTATCACTTCTGAGGTCTATAAATGTCTAATCACCATGTTGTTGTGTACACTGAAACTAGTAATAAAAAATAAAAAGAAAGCATGTGAGATTTTTAAAACATAATAGGTTTTCAATAAATGTCAATTCTTTCCTCTGGCCTCATACACAACCTTCTGTGCCATCTGACTTTTATTAAACTTAAGGTTCTTTAAAAAATACCTTTAAGCTTTCGTAAGTTTAAATGAAATGATCTAAAATTTGGAGGCATTTCACAACAGTCAATGAAAAGAGATGAAAAGTCAAGTGTAAAATAAAGTTGGAAGAGATGTAGAATCTGCATTTGGGATGCTTTAATTCTGCTTATGCCTGTCTGCAAGATTATACATCCTTCATAGTTCAGCCTAAGTAAAACCACTTCTTTGGAGCATTATCTGATTCTGGTTTCTCCCTGATTTCAATTCTGCTTAAAAACTTCGTACCTTTCTTTTTACACATGCCTTTCCTTATTCAATACTGTTACTTGTATTCAGGCATTATCTCTCTACTAGTTTATAATATTTTTAATATCAGGACTCTGTCTTAGCTGTCTTTGCATAAATTACAATGTACATCACAGTACCTTTAATATGGTAGTTATATATCATTTTTTTGATTTGGGAGTAGGATTAGAGAAATATAGGATTAGAAGAGTGGTGATGGTTAGAATAGCATGGGTCTTGGACATGAAATGCAAGGCATGAAAAGTTACTTTTCTATATTGTGAAAAAAGAAGCAATAAGCATGGGCCCAGAATAGGTAAAGATTAATATGTGGGCTGTGTATACCTACAGTGCTTAAGAAAGAAAATGTGTAAACAATAGAGAATGAAGAGTTTGGCTTAGTGTGGATGTATCAGAGAATGACGAACTAAAAACAGGAAAACAATGTTTCTAAGAGAAAACATCAAATTTAAAATTGATTCATCTCCTAACTTCAAAGACACAACACCCAATATTGCCTCAGCTTTGAGGATACATTTATTGATATTTGTAATATACATGTTCTCAAATAAGTGTAATAACATAGAATACACACACACACACACACACACACACACCTGGGGGTGCCAAAAATGTATACAAGTTTCTTCTTTCAAGTAGCATAAACTAGTTTGCAACAGACCAATAATGTCACTGGAAGCAACCAGAAAAGATAAAATTGTTAAGGCATCAGAGAGCTGCAGAAGCAATGAGGACTTAGAAGGAATAAAATTCTCTTTCTGGTATCTATACCAGTATCTCCTGAAGTGTATTTGTAGCTTAGGGGGATCCAGTTTAGGAGGATGACACATATTATTTGGACTTACAGAATCTCAAGAGATGGTTTCTGTCATCTTGTTATCCAGCTAGCCTGCATGGAAATTAGAATATGGCCATCTACTACCAATATCAAAGTCTATCATTCTGCATATTCTATGTTAATACATTTATTTGAGAATATATATATATATGTGTGTATACACACACACACACACACACACATACTCACACACACACTCCCACACACCTGGGGGTGCCAAAAAAAAAAGGATACACACTTTAAGGGATGTTATCTACATATTATTTTTTGAAGTGGAATTGAATTATAGTAGCAATGTGTAGTATGACATTTGCTCAAAAGATGGCATTAATCAAATAAATGGTAGCGTCACTATGTGACAGGCAGTACAAAGAAAATGGAGGAAGCATGCTTGTCATTTGAGGAGTGGAATACCATTTTGAAGTGGTGCTTGAAATTCGAGAACGTTGTGGAAGTACAACAGTGGAGGTGTGAGTATGCAACAGAACCTCCAACATGCCTCAATTGCACACATTCGTGATAAGTGAGACTCGTGGTTCTGTGTGAAGAATTTGAAATGGCATGCGCAGCAATTCAAGTGGACACTTTGGTCAACGTTGCTCAAGCAGTAGTTCACCGTAATCAGAAATGTCTGAATGCTGTTGGTAACCACTTTGAGCACCTCTTGTAATTGCAGAGGTCAAAGTGACTTGTATTTATCTTTTGTTATTGGTGTATATTGACTATTACAATTTTTATACAGTTTTCTCCTTTCTTAAAATGTGTATACATTTTTTGGCACCGTGTGTGTGTGTGTGTGTGTGTGTGTACATACACACATATATAAAATATGTGCCATATACATAATAAAATGTTATTCAGCAATGAAAAAAAATGAAATCTTGCCATTTGCAACAACATGGATGGACCTAGACAGTGTTATGCTAAGTGAAATAAGTCAGAGAAAGACATATGCCATATGATGTGTTATATATGAAATGTGAAAAAAAAGAAAACAAAATAACTCAATCAATGAAATATTGGGTTGTCGGAAAAGTCATGATTTATTTTTGCAATGAAAAACATAGAAAAAATACTTTATGACTTTTCCAACAACCCAATAGAACAGATACAGATATGTGGATATAGAGAAAAAGAGAGAGGTTGGGAGGATGGGAATAAAAAAATAACTATTTATATATGTGTGTATATAGGGGTTAGTGCGTGCATGCATGCACACACACACAAATCTTCAACCTTCTTCCCCACTAATTGCTCTAAACAGTTATGCCTATAAGGACCAGACAAGTCATGTCAATGAGGGGCCCAGCCCTTGGCATAAGGCAATAGGAAGTGGTAGGGTTTGCAGGGAGGCCCCCTCGAAACATCATTGAAGCTTGGACCAAGTCCACAAATGGAGGCCCACATACAATATATTTCAGTAGTTAAAAGTTGGAAATCACTGTGCTCGGGCCGGCTGAGTGGCTCAGTTGGTTAAGAGCTTGTGCAAGAGTGCGAGCTCTGAGCAACAGCGGTTCGATGCCCGGCCCAAGCTGAGTTGCCGCTGAGCTGCCAAGAGGTAGAGGATGGCTCAGCTAAAAAAAAAATTGGAAATCAAGCTCCAAAGGAATAAAGAAGATACTCAGTCTTAAAATCAGGATTATGGCAAGGGAAACAGACTGGTGGGTCAAGTATATACATTTAGCAGAAGTATCAACAGCATTTCTTGAAATATTAGATTAAAAAAGTGAAAGAGATGAAAACTTTCGAGGTGACTCTAGGGTTCTTAGGTTGGTTGTATTATTTATAAAAAGGTATAAAATTGTAGGTAATTTTGGAAAAGATGCTAATTTCATTTTCAGGCATGTATAATTTGAATTGATTAGCCAACAGTAGATTTTCTATAAGCAGTCAACAAAACGATTTTCACACATACCTCCTTGGTGTATGTGTGTGTGTCTTATTTTTTTCCATTTTGCCTTCTACAAAGCTCTTGCTATTATTTTCCAAGCCTCTTACTCCAGTGTTTCTTGCTGAAGGTTACTTGGAAGTTCAGGCTGTATACTGAATGGCTTTGTAGGTTTTTAAATAATATCTGAATAAACACGAAGGACTGCTTACAGAAGAGTCCACAAAGGCTGCTTATTTGGGCCCACTCAGCCAGATCCTTCAGAGCAAATGTGTCATCAAGACCTGCAGTTTCCTGTCACATAGTTCACATTCAACTTGAGTAAAGGAAGGTGCTTCCAATACCAGACTTTAGCCTGATACCAAAATCATGAATATTTTCCCCATCAATCAATACCAAGGCAGACTTCATTTAAGATTTATATATAGAAACTGACTCTATGCTGTGATAATACACATATAATATGATAATACATGATAAGCTAAACAAATAGATTATGCCAGGTATTCTCACATACCACAAGCACTTGGTAAAAATAATGAATTTCAGGAAACAATGGGAATTCTTATATCTTCTCCTCTCCTCCTATTCCTCTCTGTAAATCAGGAAAAAACTACCTTTCCCATGAGTGCCACCAAAACAATAGGGCTGATTGATATCGGGAATCTGTTCAGTTTTTCCTGCAATGATGTGCTGTTCTAGAAGGTTAAATTACAAAGATAGCTACTTCCAGTTGAAAAAGTTCATCAACCATCCCGTGGAATAAGACTGCCTGTTGAAAAAGCAGATTGAATCACTATTGACAGTCAAGGAGAGCCTCACTCTTGCAACACATACAGAGTGTGCGAAAAAAATGTATACACATTTTAGGAAAGGAACAAGCTGTATTAAAAATGTAATACTCAATATATACTGACAACAAAAATGAATACAGGTCATATGTATACATGTTTTGGCACCCCAGTACATAGTGTAGAGTCTACACATACTTATGTACCACTTGGGATTTCAACTAATCAGTTGGGCATGCTTATATCTCTACAATTGTTAGGCATAGTCAGCTTGGAAGGAATTTTCTTTCTCCTGCTTCTTAGTGAGATTTCTCACTCTGTTAGTACACTGGAAACAATCTGTGTGTTCTACAATCCAATCTCTTTTACCAAGTCCATCATTACCATCACCAGAGGCCACTTATTGTCTATAGCCTAACATATTGTAGAATGCTGCCCTTTGAGGCCCAAGGTTCCTACCACATTACTTTAAATTGCTTATTTTTCTCCCTACTGTAAATAACTGCTCCTCACATTGGGTAGTTAGTATTAATGTTAAAATAATAAAATGAGATATGATTCTATACCATTTCCTTTCAGAAGACATGAAGCTATTTGGTTCTCTATATACATTTCTTTGGATAAGTCTGTGCTTGTGGCAAAATCACTCTTATTTCTTCAATGAAATTGCTCACCCAACATTCTAATGTTTTTTTTTATACCTGCTGTAGCATGGCTGCTTACCTGTAACAGGATGATGAAAATGTGGAAGACTTTTATCTGAAACTAGAACAGGACACCTGGATGAGAACACTCATTTGGACTAGCTCAGTCAAGGTGCTGAGAGCCCAATCCATCATCCAATGCAAAGCATTCAAAGGGAATGATAGTTATATTGTACTTTGAAACCCAAGCAAGCATACAGGTGGCCATATGTCTCAATTAATGGATAGACAACAGTTGTGGTTAGTGATACTCAAAGTCTAAGTAAGCAAGAAGTCACATAGATGTTACCCAGTGGGTAGTAGAGCTATATCCACCGTGCTGCAGTTCAGTAATAAGATTTGGGGCAGAATGATGCAAACCAAAGCAAAGGTCAGACCTAGATTCTATAGTACTAGGCAGGATACAGAGCCAAGTGATTAAAGCACACATTTAAAAACTAGATTTTACAGTTAAAAATTAGTCATAGTAGAGAAACTTCACCTGCAATATGGGTACCCAGACACTAAGTCTCAGGATACTGAATAACAGCACTGATATACATTAATTTCTGGGTGAAATTGGTCCTAGAGAAGCTGATAGGGGTGAAAATAGGGGAACAATAACTTTTAAAGGAAAGGAACAGGAAACTTTTTCTGTAAAGGGTCAGAAAAAAATATTTTAAACTTGGGGACCATACAGCTGCAGCTATTCAACTCTGCCATTGTGGTGTGAACGCCTCTATAAACTTAACCAGTGGTTGTAACTGCTTTCCAAAAAAATAAAAATTAAAAAGAAAATGTGATGGACCAAATTTTGCCCACAAGCTGTAATTTTTAAATTTCTGTTTCAGGAGGATATTTAATGGTCTCAGGTGAAGGGAGGATAAGTTTAACAAGAACAGAACAAAGGCCATGCCAAATTCTTTCATTTTAAGCAATGAATTTGGTTTAGGACCACAGTCTGCCTTCTCTTTTAGCCATCTTCTTTCCTAAATCTATTGAAAGATACTCTTAAATACTGCTTTTGAGCCTTCCTAGTTGAATTGATCTGTTCATGTATATAAGACTTAGAAAAATATGATTAACTTCAGATCACAATTATCTAAGAAAATAATTGAATGTAATAAACAAAAAAGTTACCGGAGTGCAATGATATTTTACCGTCTCTCTGCATATAGCTGCATATAGCTCTTTTTTACTTTCATGGCTGCAGCACAGGGAAATCCTTCCTCAAAGATACTGCATACCCTTTGACTGTAAATTCTTTACAACACAGCTATTACCCAGTTCTTTCTGGTGACTGTATAAGTAAGAAAATGTTCCCACAGAAAATTAAGGCTTCTTCTTATTTTGAAACTTTGAGTAATGCAGGTCAGAAGACATAGGTCGGTAAGGAGAAGCAGAAGCTTAGAATTCCCAGAGAGCCCCAAACTGTTTCTAAATAATTTATTTGGCTGAAATCATTTGGTGACCTTTAGGCTGCAAAATATAGATCATATGACCCAACTGTACTATCTTCTGGTTCAGCTTAAATGTAGGAATTCCTAACTAATGTAGTGCACAATGATTTCAAAAATTCTGAACTTCCCAGAGGAAAAGATAATAATATGCTCTCTGGCTAGAACTAAGGAATGCTGAAAATATGCATTTCAATATTTTCCTAACATTTTCCAGATTGTGCAACAAGTCAATGCATGCTATTGTATTATCCCAGTTGTATTTACTTCCTATTTAGAGTAAAAACTTTTGATGTAACAGTCTTATAATAACAAGAATCCATTCCAGGCTTTAAGTAATACTGGTGCTTGTGGGAGAAATCCAACGGGAGTAAATAGGTTTGTAAGTAGCGTTTCAACCAAACTGCAGGTATGGTATTCAATAAAGCTGCCAGCTTTTGCACTCAAAGTGTATTTATGGACAGAAAAATAACATAAAAATGGCGTCCTGAGGCTCCATATTTATTCTCTTTCAATGATTTCCAGATCAAATTTGCTCAGTTTACAAGTTAAAAGAGGATTTTCTTCCTTGCTCTCAGTACAGGAAATTCCCGTTAGGATAAAAAACAAAGCTGTATTTGCTCAACCTCTGACACTATCACTTGGAATGACATTTCTGCAATCCAAGCTTTAGATCAGACTATATTAAAGCATAAACCAAAATCTGCATCAGTTTTACCAACTTCCCCACCATTTCTGGTACACTTGTTGATTTCTATCACTATATTGAAATCCCCACTGTGACCCTTTTAACACAGGTTATAACTTTTTTTAAAAATTGCATCAATTATGAGCCTAAATTCTCCAATTTGATATTATTAATTCCACAACTCCTAAAATATTGTAGAATTGTCATTTATATTGGTTTCTTAGCATAACTATATTTCTAGGTAGCTCCTGAGCTGTATATTATACATTGCAGTAATAGCTACCAAAGATTCAGTTAATAATGTTATAGCTGGCTATGGTGATTGCAACTTCTCAAAAGGCCTATCTAAAATGTGCTAGACTAGAATGATTAATAGCATTACATCACAGTATGTTGGATATAAAAAAGAAAACAGAGACTATATACTGGTTAGTGAAATTTGGTGAGTTTAAAGTGAAAAACATACGTGTGATTCTTTCATTTTGTGGTTGACCTTAGAAGTATTGGGTATTTTCACTAATGTATAAAGATTGGCAATAAAATCTATCTGTGGACTGTGATACTCCCTCTGTATGAAAATTTAAAACACTGGTTCAGCCATTTCATAGAAAAAGACAACTGAGAATCCTGAAAAACAAAAACTCATAATAAAATGAGGACTATATGCAGTACAGTTACTTAATATTATAACTAGTATATTAGTTTTCTATTGCTGTGTAACAAATTACCACAAACTTAGCAGCTTAAAACAATACTCATTTATTAGCACATATCTCTATAGTTCAGAAGTCTATCATGATCTGCCTGGGTTCTCTGCTCAGGGTCTTACAAGGCTGAAATTAAGGTGATAGTTGAGCAGAGTTCTTATCTGGAGGCTTTAGGGAAAAATTGCCTTCCAAGCTGTCTCTTATTGTTTGCAGAGTTTAGTTCCTTGTGATTGTAGGACTGAGGTCCCTATTTCTTTATTGGCTATAGGCTGGGGAGCACTTTCATCAACTAAAGGTCACCCACATATTTCTTGTAATATGTTCCCCCTCCATATTCAAATCCTTCAAATACTTCAAATCTCTGATATCCTCTTCTATAAGTAGTCAAAGAAAATTCTTTCCTTTTAAAGAATTCATGTGTTTAGGCCAGGTTCACTCAGGTAATTTCTTTACCTCAAGGCCAACTGTGCCATAAAGCATAACCTAATCATGGGAGCTAGATCCATAATATATATAGTCCCAGGTATGTACAGAATGTGTGCAGGGGGAGTGTGTGGCAAATCTTGGGGGCCATTTTATAACTCTGCCTACCAGACTTAGGAAAATTAAACTCATTATTAATTCATTTAATAGTTTTTGAACACCTACTATGTGTCAGGCACTGTTTACTCAAAATTGTAGGGTTTACTCTGTATTGTAAATCTGAGATTAGGGTATATTTTATACTGAAAATCTGCAACAATATATTAGAGAGGCTTAGAGCACACTTTGGTATTCAACAAACCAGAGTTGAATCCCACTCTTACATCACTTACTGGCTGCATACTCTTGGGTAAGTTAAATTCATTTTCCTGAGCTTCAGTTTTTTCATCCAAAAACTGGGGAAAAAATAATGGTATATGTTTCATAGGATTTCTATGAGGATTAAGTGAGGTATGTTGGAAAAGTGTTTAGCATAATCCTGACATATATCAATTACTCAATAAATGATAATAGAAAGTGTTATACAACTTTTTGAAACATACATAACCATATGCCCAGGAGGTCTTTACATTGATATTTTTGTTCTTCTTTGAAAGATCAAGTGATGGATACTTGATATTCTCCCAGTTTTTTCTTTCACTGTATAACTCCTCCTGAAGATATGTTGATATTGGTGTCCATGGTAATACCTTCAGTCAGCAGTTACTGTAATGCACATCAAGCTTACCATTAACTGAGGCCAATAATGCTGACCCTTTTTCCGGAGAGGATGGTAGCTCTGTGGTGCTTGGATGATCTCAGTTCAGCTTTTCTTCAGCTAAATGGTCTCTGAAGGATCATTCTTCCTCTTAGTATAATAGAAATTAGAAAAACATACACACATGCATATGCTTACCCGGTTCATCATAAATGTACCTCAAGGTCAAAGAAGCAGTGATGGGAATCTAACCACAATACTAAAAAAAAGTCTCTTCTTTTAGCTGACAGATTAGAAAAGTTTTAATAAGTTTTACCAATGGCTGATTTCTACCACTAAGCAAAGGCTGCAAGGGAAAAAAATAAATCTGACAAAGTTTGCATTTGACCAAATACAGGTTAAAGTAAAAAAGGAATAGATATGCAGAGAAAATTTGTAGAGCTTTCACTGATGGAGAACCGGACTAATTTCAAAGTCATACTTATACTTCTTTATTATCTTTATACAGACAGGCCAATAACCAAATGTCATATTTTAAATTCTTGAACTAAATATTTTCCATATGGTTTTAGAGAAATAGAGTTGCTGGAGAAGCTGGGAAGGATGATCCTTTATCTATGTCCAGAAATTTAATAGTGCAGTATATTGATCATCTCATTCAGAAATTGAAATTAAGAAAGTATAGATCACATTATCATTTTCATTTTATGATAATTTTCCTTATGACTGGGGTTGTATAATAAAGGAGTGTTTACAGCTTGTATGATGGTCTTAAATTAATGACTAAATTAATTTTTCACAAAGAGTTATTCCAAAAAATACTTTCCAATCCCATTGAGGAAGGTTTGTTGCCCAGAGGGATTGAAAGCTGGCAAAGGTCTATGAAAGAAGGTACTCCATAAAGTGGTGTTAAATACATATAAACATACATAAATCAGTGTGAGATATTTGAAATTTAGGTATTTGATTCAAGATAGCCTATCTCTAGATAATTCTTCTCTAGATACTCACAGGCCACTTTGGAGCCTGCAAATAGGCACTAAGGTGCATAAATAGTCAATTTCATATTTGGGTCATCAAATTAAGGATTTGGTGAATAACAATAGTATAGGAAACTATTTTTTGAGGTACTGTAATAGATTCTTAAGCAATTCAAAGCGGTCCCTACCCCGTGGTTTAGCAACCTAAGTAAGCACCTAATTTTGGCAATTGAGCCATGGATGTTATTTACTAAGCAAATGGCTGATTGCAAGATGAGGTTGAGAGGAGGTAGGAATAAGAACTAAAAAAAAATACTTAATAGAAGTTACTTGATAAGTCACCCTGATAGTAGAATATAGCAAAAAGAGATAACAGTATGAACTGTTGAACAGTATAACATGACTTAATGTTGACCTTTGAGAGTGGTCAGCACTCCAAAAATATGTCATTTTAATTAAATACAGATAATTTGAGAAACAACATAGGTTTCCAGCCTAGCATAGGTGGGCTGGGAAAAGAGAATTTTGTTAGCCATTAGTGTTTTCCTATTAGAAAGAAAGTATGCTTGCTTGAAAATAGAATGTGGTGAGCTACATTTTGAAAGCTTAATTAATATTCACTTTAAGGAACATTATCTTCATCTATATACATTTAAGTATCTTATGGAATACCCCACAATAAGTTTTCCAAATGGAAATAACAGTCTGTTGGTTCTATTGTTTTCCATTGGTTCTTCAATTAATATCTATTGAGTACCTTCTAAGTGCTATAAGAAATCCAAAGATAAACAAAGCATAGCTCCTTTCCCAGGAATGATAGTTGCATGGTTTTTTAGAATATGTATTGAATATCAAAATTTACCATAGTTGTTTGGAAATCCTCATTTTCTCCATTACACTTAAATTTAAAATCAAGTCACCACATTTACACTTAATAGATCTCATTAGCTAAAAAACTGCTTATGACATTTGTTTTAGATAGTGAGCTCTATTATGTGTATGAAGTGTAAGTGTGTTATAGAAATATACACTTGAAACCTCTATAATTTTACTAAATAATGTCACCCCAATAAATTTAATAAAAAACTGTTATGAATATAATTTCTCTATTGTCTTCAAAAATTTTTAAGTGATTATTAATTGGTACTAGCAATAATGTTAGTGTTATTCCTTAAGTCTTTGGCAAATGCAGGGTATGTTATCATTCCATTTTTCTATAATAATTTTTACTAAATAGACAACAAGCATTTCTATTATCAATTGACAACTAGAAATTGTATGAACAGTAGCAGAATCAATCTTACCATAAAGGAACCTAGCTAGGCAAAGCTCAAAGTGTAGGTGACATATATACATATGTCTAGTCAGGTAAGAGGTTGAGCCCAGAGATGTCATCTCAGGCAGCAAGAATTTAATAACAGGTATAGTTACACAAGTTCTGAAATACAGAAAGACAGAAGAGTTGAGAAAAATGTCACAAGGAAACAAATGACTATAGAGATGAATAATGATCCTCCTAGTAAATTGGTTGCTTGGTGTCTAGCCACTCATATGTTTTACTACAGAGTGTGACAAAACAATGTATACACATTTTAAGAAAGGAAAAAACTATTAAAATTGTAATACACAATATATATCAATAACATAAGATGAATACAAATCACGTTTGACTTCTGCAATTACAAGAGATGCTCAAAGTGGTTACAATCAGTGTCCAGACACTTCTGATTATGGCAAACATTGGTAGACTTCTGTGGCAAGCATGTAAACTGTTTGTTCCAACACCATAGAAGAAGAAGCAGGACTTGTCACTGTGTGAGGCCTCCTGGATCTTCCCTTGTGCATATCACACACAGCGCCACGCATCACAAACTTATCATGAATGCATGCAGTTGTTAGGCGTGTGGGAGGTTCTGTTGATTCCTCATGCCTCCATTGTCATTGTACTTCCACAACATTCTCGAATTTCAAATCCCACTTCAAACTGGTCATGCGCCCCTCGAACGACAACCGTGCTTCCACCATTTTCTTTCACTGTCCTGCCTGTCACATGGTGACACTAGCATTCATTTGATTAATGCCATCTTTTGAGCAAATGTCATACTACACATTGCTACCATAATTCAATACAATTTTGAAAAGTAATACGTAGATAACATCACTTAAAGTGTGTATACATTTTTTGGCACCCCTGATATTCTTCGCTTTTCATTGCTCTGTACTGATAGCTTATTGGAAAGGTGGAGCACTGTAGGCATTCTTTTTGGGCTCCAGTTATTAAGGTAGGCCTGAAAGTTGCAGGGATAAACACCTAAAAACCTGTTGCTAAGTTTCTTGGGGTCAATCTTATAGACCACAGTTTTCCCAGTTGTTGAGATATTAGAGATTCACCCAAATTAATAGAAGTGCCTCTAGGTCTCTTAATATAGGCTTACCACAGAGATATTGTGGGCTTGGTTCCAGACCATTGCAATAAAGTGAATATCACATAAAGTGAGTCACACCCATTTTTTGGTTTCTCAGTGCATATAAAAGTTATGTTAACATTATGCTATAGTCCATTAAATGTGTAGTAACACATAGAAAAAAATGTACATACTTTAATTAAAAAATACTTTATTGTTAAAAATGCCAACCATCATCTGAGCCTGTTGGGAAAATGGCACTGATAGACATGCTCAACACAGGGTTGCCACAAACTTTCAATTTGTAAAAAATGCAATATCTAAAAAGCACAATGAAGTGAAGTGCATTAAAATGAAATATTCCTGTATAAAGATTTTTTTAGATGCAGTATGGATTCGTTATAGCTTTGAACAATTAAGACTAGGAAAGGGAGAGAGCCATGTATGAACTTCCAAGGAGTGGGAGAGAGCCATATGTGAACTTCCAAGAGGGACTAGACCTTTGCCTCTGCTTGAAATGAAACCTATTATATGACTGATTTTATTGGATATTGTAAACCACACAATGAAATTCTGTGATGTTTTAAGGAATGAACCACTTTCTTTGGTGCAAGTTCACCTCTGCCACATAAGTGGTAGTGTAAGTCTGCAAAACAATATATTGAGAGCAGAAAGTCATTTATTGTATGACAGATTAAGAACCATAGTCCAGAGAACTGGCAAGAGCAGAAGACCTAGATAAGCTCTGAAACTAGAACTGTGGCTATTTGCCTTGTGTCTTATTTCATACTTCCTGCTGTGTCAAGTTAGGCAGGGGTTTTCAGGTTAGTGTTTATAGCCAGCAGGAGAAGCAGGGCCCTGCAGGTACAGCTCACTACTGTTTAAGCTAAGGGCAAAGTAACTAGGCCTTTTGGGAGGTACTTACATCAGTCTCTAAAAGGTATTTGCTACTCTGGTGGCTCCTTTGAAGGCAGTAAAGATGCCACAGGCAAGATGGCACCTGGTGGAGGAAGAGCATGAACATGTGCACATGTGAGCCATACAGATAAGTAATTCAATTCCCTGTTGTACTTTATTAATTGAAAATAATCCAAAGCAAAATTAAATCAATGCATAAAGCCTGGGTAACTTGTGTTTGTAATATTATATTAATGGTCTTGCTGATAAATATTTACATAATTTATTCATGATTAATAAATCCTGTTTATATAGATTAGAAAGAGACTCAAGTGGTAAGGAACATGTTCTCTTCAAATTCCTGAGAGAGTTACATTAGATTCTGTTCAATTTTATTCAGCTGATATTCAGCTGCCTACATTTTCATCATGAAAGTGAATGAACTAAAAGTATAAAAAATCTGTTTCGAGTGTTTTTGGACCAGTACTACAGAACATAATTTTCTCTGACTTCATGAAATCACAGTAGGGCTTTGGGCCCCTACATTGAGCAGTAGATGCAGTCTTTGCCGAAGAGCAGATAAGGGAAACAATAGATGAGCTATTGCCCTAAAGTAACAAACATTTTAGGCCTTCTACATAATGGCATGATCATTTCTGTTTCTTTAGGTTTAAAGTTTAAAATGAGGTGAAGCTCCAATGTAGTCTGAATCCAACTTTTAATCTATATTATACATATAGCTGTGTTTGATACAAAAGCAAGAATCTTTCTAGAGGGTTTGTAAGACGTTTCTAGATTTTTCTGGAAAATGAAATAAATTTTTATCATCAAATACTAAAACTAATATTACTAATTATAACAAAAGAGATATTATTTTGCAATGTTGATACACATATATTCCAGGGACTATGCCAGTTGTTTTTCCTCATCATTTGTAACAAAACTGCAAAATGAAAAATTACCACAAAGTGAGAGTAGGGGTAACTCACTGACCATCTCAGAAAATAAAAAGATAAAAAAAGAAAGAGGAAGTAAAAGACATTAATTACAGAAAAGCAATGAATCTCTCTGTTTTTTTTTTTGTTAAAGAGTATGTGAAATAGAAAAACAATTCAGGAAACCAAGCACATGAAAATCAAAATAAAGCCAATAGCAACTATTTACTGAATATTTATTATGTAGCAGATCTTCTGTTAAGTACATTACATGGATTATATAATTTACTTCCCAATGTAAAGGAAACTGAGATGTTTGGAGGTTAGCTACACTAAGATCACACAGCTAAGTGACAGAGGCAGCATTTAAAGCCAGATACATCTGACTCCAAAGACTACCTACTCAGGGTCCTTGACTTTGCTAAGTACTTGGAACAACTGCATTACAGTGAGAGTTACCTTTGGGAATAAGGAAATGGTCCATAACTTTGTCTCTGAGTCAGACAGAGTAAGATGCTTTACTTTGACACATAAGTGAAGTATACCTCCAAGTTCATTTTGTAAGCTGGAAGAATATTAGTTTCTATATGAAAATAATAACTCTGGAGTTTTTAAAATGTGGTAATTACATTTTTAAAGTTAACTATGGTAAGAGAGCTTTTTTCATGTTTTATATATTCCTATGAGAACTATGAAAGGAGAAAAGGTCAATAAAAACCATGTTCCCATGAACCAGACAGCAATTCCCATTGGCAACAAAGTACTGAAATTTGTCACAATGTTCTGTTACACAGGCAATATACTAGCCTGGCATACACTGATTGTCAAGGAAATAGAGCCCAGAATTTGAAAGGCCACCATGTCTTTTAGGGAAAGTGAAAGACAGAGAGAGTATTGCCCTAAAATAAAAGTGTCACATCCCAAACTAAAAAGATATAGAGAGCAGAGGCCATGATTTCCTTTTATAGAACTATAAAAACTCAACGTGCAAAAGAAAACCTTTGGCTTCTCTTCAGCCACTTCAGCTGTTTGATTATGTTCATCATCATCACAACTGAAATGTACTTACCATTAGCGAAGTACCATATATATCTTCATTTAATCCTCACAACAGTACTACATAGTAACTACTATTATCACAAAAATTTTCCATTTGAGGGAACAATGGCAATTAGAATTTAGATTACTTGCCTTTGGTCACCAATGTAACAAACGGAAATCTGGAATTCTTCACACAGGCAGTCCGATACCAGAGTCTATCTTGTAACAGCTATACTATACCTCCTCTTAAAACTGAAAAGGCAAGTAGGATATCACTATAATTAATCTAGAGTATAATCAATTCCCATGGTAAAATAATATTCACAGTAACATATCTCTTCTGGGTTGGACAAAGATACATATATTAGATTTTAAAAGATATGGTAGGCAGCTGCCCTAATGTGAACAGGAATGGGTGAACTGTGAACACTCCAAACAAAGGAAGATTTTAAAGGTAGACCAATGTACACATATAAAATTAATTGCTCAAAAGAAGGACCACACTATTCTTAATCTTTCATGCTCAAATGGTCTTTCCACCTCTGCTGCTCTCTGGCTAGGGGATCAAGAGGAGTACAAATGAAAGAGGCAGAATTGCAAAAAGTATCACACTTAAAATATCAGCTTAAACTTTAATCCAAAAATACTGTAAGTATATATATTTTATGAAAATAAGTACTGGTTGTACATTAATCATTTTTTTAAACTTATGTAAACTCTGATCATTAATCATTGATATAGAGCCCGTATAGACTACAATACTTCAAATTTCAGTTTCACTAATTTGAAATAATGGTGATGATGCTGATGGTTGAAATTCATTTTATTCTTAATGGGGGTTAGTACTAGATTCTGCACTTAAGCCCAAATTGTATTTTTTTAAATCTAATTTTTCCAAAATGTTGTAAAGCGTAATTACTATATGCTTATTTTACAGGTGAGAAAATTTAGGCTAAAATAAATTTTGCCAAAATATCACACTAATAGTTAGAAATAAGGCTAGTTTTTGATCTCAAGAGTAATGAATAGAGTCTAATACTTTTTATATACTATGTGATAGATATTGATCTAGGGACAATTCACAAGTATTTTCTCATTTACATCTGATAGACATTCAGTGGAAGGCTATAAATATTTCAATATATATGAACCATAGCTGCTGACTGTTTACTTGTTGGAAAAGAGGTTTAGGGTCACCTGAAATTGTAAAATAATCAAAATTTACTCTCAGAAACTATCCTTCTCATTTTCTTCAGTCAGACTGATCGAATGCATGCTGACAGATCCCGAGGCAGCAAGTAGAATCTCAGAATATGTTTAAGTATCAGCAATGTTGTACATATGAATTCAAGGCTCCATGTTTGATGAACTATATTCCTGAGCCAAGTAGGCACGTAGCTCGAAAAGACACTGGGTGGTGTTTCCTAAAATGTAACTATATAGAGTAAAGAATGGATAGACCATGTATAGCCAATAATGCAGATTTTACTTTGGTCCCCAGAGACAAGGGCTATAAAGTGTTTTTATAAAATATTTAAAAATTTACATGCTTATGACCTAACAACAAGAATATCTTTTCTCTCCTTTTTCCCCCCAGAAAATAGTTTAAGTAATTCACCTAAAATTGCAGAGCAAGGGGGATGAGATCCAGGGACTGTCATATTTCAGAGGTATGTTTTGTATTAAATTTGTATACCTTGTTAAAAATGGGTTTTATTTTTATTTTTCCAGAGCATGTCTTTTTTTCCCCTTCACTTTTTATAGCAAGTTTAAGAAACCATTACATAATTAATGGTCAGTGAATTTAAAATAGATGTGTTTCTGGCCATTAAGAAAACCAGCTGTTCATGTGTTCTGAGGGTTATTGTTTTCTATTTGTATGATGATAAAAGGTTGAATTTTTCTTTAAAAAGAAATCTTGCAGAGCTCCAACTAAAGAGGACTTTCTATTACACAGCAGTTGGAAACAGCTGCTGAAGAATTTAATACCCCCTTTTGCATGCACTAGCATTATGAGTCAAAACTGAAATGTAACGAAGTCATAAAAGTCTGCTCGTATCGTCAATTCACATCCAGATGAACCCAAAAGAGTGCCCTTGGATTCATTCAACACCCTGCCCGTGTCTCACACACACGTGAAATATATCCCATCTTCCTTCTTCACTTGGCATATCACATGCCTACACATTGTGGTCTGCAGCCAACACTATCACCATCACTTGAGAGCTTGTTAGAAATTGCAGAATCTCTGGCCTCATCTCAGACCTACAGAATCAAAATTCACATTTTTTAACAAGATTCCTAGGTGATTCATATGCACATTAAAGTTTGATAAGCACTAACCTATAATGGAGCTCCTCAAACCTTGCTCACCATTAAAATATATATTGAAGAGTTTTAAATAATACTTTTGCCTGGCCGTAATCCCCATATTCTCATCTGGTTAATTAGCTTGGTGTAGAGTCTGATGATTTTAATGTATAGCCCAATAAGTAATTTTAACTATTATTCTAAATGTTCACATATTTTTACTTTCACTTGGCTATGGATAATCCAATTTTGTTCTACTGCCATTCATTCCTATATCAACTTCTGACACCAAGACATCTGTTGGGGACTTCCGGTAAGATGGAGGAATAGACAGATGCTGTGCCGAATGCCTCCAAGGTTCACACCAAAATTACAAATAATTTATAAGATATTCAACCTCGGAAGTTCCCTGGACACTAGATGAACAGAAACTCTAAACGAAGGACATAAAGAGGAGGCCAAGTCAAGTCCGGTAGGAGTGGCGGAGACAAGAGAGGGCAAACCCCGTGAGGGACAGGTCAGTGGTGGGAAGGATTCTCCGGTTGGGGGCGAGACCCTCCGGCCCCACACTGCACTCACCACCCCAGAGTTACTTTGCTGGGAAGAGGAGTTCTACGATAGCTGGAAGTAGAAATTAGTGAGGACTCTCTTTGCTAAACTCGGTGAGGCTGAGGGCAGCTTGAGAACAAGTGGGGCCGGCAAACCGACTCGCTCACTGGTGAGCACTCACCCGGCTCCTGGTGGAGGGAGTAGCTTTGTGAGCAGGGCCAAGGAGCCTGCGGGAAGGACTGAACTGAGTGCATTTGGCACAGGAGCTGCAGGTTTTTGGGACGATTGTTCCCCTGGTGTGGAGCTTGCACACTAGTAGTGCACAGGAGGCCGCCATTTTTTCAGGGCTGGGCCCTCCCACAGAGACTCAGGTTTGGGAAGGCATTGGTCTGCTGGAATTGGTGCAGGAGTGCGTGTGTGCATGCGTGCATGCGTGCATGCACATGCAGCCTTGGATCCAACCCTCCACACTGCTTGTGGTTTGTAAGCAGGAAATCGCCTGGCAGGCATTCTGCGACTCCAACAGACTGCTTATTGAGACCCGGGAGTGCGCGACTTGACTTAGGTCCTCGATTTCAGCACTGCGCGTGCAGAGTTGCCTGGGTGGCGATTGGCTGTCAGGCTGCTTGGCCTGATATTTGAGTGGCTGATTGGGACAGGATGAGACAGGGAGTTTTCCTGGGAGTGTAGGGCCGCAAGCTATGAGCCTGCATGATTCGGCCGCGGCTTCCCAGGCGAGTTTGTGTGGGCTGGCTGCCAATACAGGAGTGCATTCTTCTCTAACTTGGTGGGGGCCACTGACCACATCCTGTGGTGCCTGGAGGCCTGCCCCGCCTACCTAGAGCTGTGTTGCCAGGGGCAACCTGAGCCCCTGGTCCCTAGCTCCTACCTCTGCAGGCCACAGAGGGTTTTTCGCAGCAGCAGACAGCCCGCAACAACCTGTGAGGTTTTTTGGTGGTTAGCAGAGTTCCAGAGCACACAGTAACTAATTGTGGGACGCTTACTTCAAGTCTAGAGGGAGGTCGGCACATGACGCACTGAGCCCTTCCCCACAACAGCTGGTTCTGAGTCACCCAGAGTCTCTCTATTGCTGAGCAAGTGGTCTGCAGATTAAAGGGGGCAGAGAACACCTCCCCCCCTTTTTTCTTTTTCTTTTTTTCTTTTTCCTTCTTTTTTTCCTGTTTTTCTCTTTTTTATTTTAATTTTTTTTGTTTGTCTTTCTAGGTGATCTAATACATCAAAGCAATCAGAGTGACAGCCAGAATGAAGAAACAAAGAAACATGTTCCAAGTAAAAGATCAGAAGAAACTTCAAGAAATGCAACTAAATGAAACAGATGTATCCAAGCTTTCAAGACAGAGTTTAGAACACTGATGATAAGAATGTTTCAGGAACTTAAGGAGGACATAAAGAAGGATACAGAAATCATAATAAACAACCAAGTCAAACTAAAGAATACAATAACTGAGATGAAAAACACATTCGAAGGAATCACCAGTAGAATAGATGAAGCAGAGGATCGGATCAGTGATTTAGAAGACAAAAGAGCAGAAATCACCCAGTTGGAACAACAAAAAGAAAAAAGAATAAAAAGCAATGAAAATAGTTTAAGAGATCTGTGGGACAACATCAAGTGCAACAACATTCGCATCATAAGAATACCAGAAGGAGAAGAGAAGGAGCAAGGGATCAAGACTGTATTTGAAGAAATAAAGACTGAAAACTTCCCTACCCTGGTGAAGGAAATTGACATACAAGCCCAGGAAGTGCAGAGAGTTCCAAACGAGCTGAACCCAAACAGGTCCACACCAAGACTCATCATAGTAAAAATGGCAAAGGTTAAAGACAAAGACAGGATCCTAAAAGCAGCAAGAGAAAGACAGCAGGTTACATACAAAGGAACTCCAATAAGACTAACAGCTGACTTTTCTACACAAACTCTGCAGGCCAGAAGGGAGAGGCAGGAAGTATTCAAAGTGATAAAAAATAAAGGCCTACAACCAAGATTGCTCCAGCATGGCTATCTCTTAAAATTTAAGGAGAGATAAAGAGTTTATCAGAAAAGATAAATTTAAGGAATTCATAACCACCAAGCCAGCATTGCAGGAAATGTTAAAAAGGCTTTTTTAAACAGAAGAAAAGGGAAAACAAGCTAACCCAGGAAAATCAGAAATACAATAACAAAATGGCAATAAATATGCACCTATCAATCACATTGTAAATGGATTAAATGCTCCAATCTAAAGACATAGAGTGGCTGAGTGGATAAGAAAACAGGACCCATGCATATGCTGTTAACAAGAGACTGATCTCAGATCAAAAGACACACACAGACTGGAAGTAAAGGGATGGAATAAGATATTTCACGCAACTGGAAGGGAGAAAAAAGTGGGAGTAGCAATACCTATTTCAGACAAAATCGACTTTAAAATGAAGACTACAATAAAAGACAAAGAAGGACACTACATTATAGTAAAAGGATCGCTTCAACAAGAGGACATAACCCTACTAAATATCTATACACCCAACATAGGAGCTCCTAAATATATAAAACAGATTTTGACAGACATAAAGACAGAGATCAACAGCAACACTATCATAGTAGGGGACTTCAACACCCCGTTTTCACCAATGGACAGATCAGACAGAAAATCAACACAGAAACAGTAGCCTTAAATGACACTTTAGAAAAACTGGATTTAATTGATATTTTTAGAGCATTTCACCCCAAAGCAACAGAATATACATTCTTCTCAAGTGCACATGGAACATTTTCCAAGATAGACCACATATTAGGACACAAAATCAGTCTCAATAAATTTAAGAAGATTGAAGTAATATCAAGCATCTTCTCTGACCACAATGCTATAAAACTGGAAATCAATTATAAAAACAAATCTGGGAAGCACACAAATACATGGAGGCTGAATAACATGCTACTAAATAGCGACTGGGTCAAAACTGAGAATAAGGAAGAAATCAAAAGCTATCTCAAGACAAAGAGAATGAAAACACAACAATTCAAAATCTATATCATTCAGTGAAAGCAGTTTTAAGAGGAAAATTCATAGCAATGCAGGCCTATCTAAAGAAAGAAGAACAATCTCATATCAACAGACTATCTTTACACCTAAGGGAACTGGAGAAAGAACATCAAAACAAGCCCAAAGGGAGTACAAGGAAGGAAATAATAAAGACCAGAGCAGAAATAAATGAAATAGAGGCCAAAAAAACAATACAAAAGATCAATGCAACCAAGAGCTGGTTTTTTGAAATGATAAACAAAATCCACAAACACTTAGCCAGACTCACCAAGAAAAAGAGAAAGGCGACCCAAATTAACAAAATCAGACATGAAAGAGGGGAAGTGACAACAGATGCCACAGAAATACAGGAAATTGTAAGAAAATACTATGAGCAGCTATATGCCAACAAATTCAACAATCTGGAAGAAACGGATAAATTTCTAGAAGCTTGCAATCTACCAAGTCTGAACCAAAAAGAAACAGAAACTCTGAACAGACTGATTACTACCAAATAAATTGAGTCAGTAATCAACAAGATTCCAACAAACAAATGTCCTGGACCAGATGGCTTCACAGGCGAATTTTACCTAACATTCAAAAAAGAATTAATACCTATTCTCCTCAAACTATTCCAAAAAATACAGAAGGAGGAAAGGCTCCCAAGCACATTTTTTGAAGCCACTATTACTCTGATCCCAAAGTCAGACAAAGGTATTACAAAAAAAGAAAACTACAGGCTGATATCCCTAATGAACATAGGTGCAAAAATCCTCAACAAAATACTTGCAAACCGAATTCAGCATCACATTAAAAAGATCATACACCACGATGAAGTGGGATTCATTCCTGGTCTGCAAGGTTGGTTCAATATCCACTAATCAATTAATGTAATACATCACATTAACAAAATGAAAAATAAAAATCATATGATCATATCAATAGGTGCAGAAAATGCATTTGATAAAATCCAGCAACATTTATGATAAAAACTCTTAGCAAAGTGGGAATCGTGGGATCTTATCTCAACATAATAAAGGGCATATATTATAGGCCCACAGCAAACATCATACTCAATGGGGAAAGGCTAAAAGCTTTCCCCTTAAAATCAGGAACAGGACAAGGCTGCCCACTTTCATCATTCTATTCAATATAGTTCTGGAATTTCTGGCTACAGCAATCAGACAAGAAATTGAAATAAAAGGCATCGAAATCAGAAAAGAGGAAGTAAAATTGTCATTATATGCAGATGACATGATACTATATATAGAGAATCCGAAAGACTCTACCAAAATCTGTTAGAACTGATAAATGAATTTATTAGGGTAGCAGGATGCAAAATTAACATTCAGAAATCAGTTGCATTTGTATACACCAATAGTAAACTATCAGAAGAAGAAATCAGGAAATCAATCCCATTTACAATTGCTTCAAAAACAATAAAATA
>NW_017731667.1:532136-542924 GCF_001890085.2 Hipposideros armiger | reverse complement strand
AAAAAAAACCAAAAAAACAAAAAAGAGTGACATTCCATTGTATAAATGTACCACATCTTTTTTTAAATTAAAGTTTATTGGCAATGCTTAGTAAAATTTCACAGGTTTCAAGTGTACAATTCTGTAATACATCATCTATATATCATACTGTGTGTTCACCACCCAGAGCCAGTTCTCCTTCCATTACCATACAAAGCTGAACAATTAAGTTTGCAAACTCATCCTAGAAAAAGTGCTACATAACTCATTGCTGAATATCACTACAGTCACCTTTGATGTACTCCCATTGGGAAGCTATGCACTCATTCCAATGCCTAGTCCATCCTCCAAAGCAATTTTGGAACTCTTTCTGGAATGGCCATCAGAGATGTCATCATGTTACCGTTGATATTATGAATGTCATCAAAATGTTTTCCTTTCGATATTTCCTTTATCTTTCAGTAAACAAATAAGTCATTGGGGGCCAGATCAGGTGAGTAGGGAGGGTGTTCCAATACAGTTATCTGTTTACTGGCTAAAAACTCTCTCACAGACACAGTGCTGTGTGAGCTGGTGCATTGCCGTGATGCAAGAACCATGAATTGTTGACAAAAATTTCAGGTCGTATAATTTTTTCATGCAGACGTTTCAGCACTTGCAAATAGTAAACTTGGTTAACTGTTTGTCCAGTTGGCAAAAATTCATAATGAATAATCCCTCTGATACAAAAAAAGGTTAACAACATCGTTGCAATAAGTTCACAAACTTAATTGTCTGACCTCATGTATTTGATCCCGTTTATCCATATCTACCACCTCCCTCCTCCCTTAACCTCTGGTAACCACTAATCTACAATATTATCTATGTGTATCAGTTCTTGTTTCTTTATTTGTCTTGACCCTTTGTTGCTTTCAATTTTGTAGCCCAGATATCAGTGAAATCATATGGTTCTCGACTTTTTCTGTCGGATTTATTTTGCTTAGCATAATAATCTCGAGATTGATCCATGTTGTCACAAATGACACTATTTCATCTTTTCTTATGGCAGAATAGTATTTCATTGTGTATATATGCCACATCTTCTTTATCCAATCATCTATCAAAGGATACTTTGGTTGTTTCCATGTCTTGGCCACCTTAAATAAAGCTGCAATGAACATCAGAGTGCATATATCTTTACAGATAAATGTTTTCAGATTTTTTTGGGTATATACCCAGGAGAGGCATTGCTGGGTCATATGATAATTCTATTCTTAATTTTTTGAGGAACCCCCACACTGCCTTCCATAGCAGCTGCACCAATCTGCATTGCCACCAACAGTGTATGAGGGTTCCTTTTTCTCCACAGTCTCTCCAACACTCGTTATTGTCCTGTTGATAAGAGCCATCCTAGCAGATGTGAGGTGGTATTCCATTGTGGTTTTGATTTTCATTTCCCTAATAGCTAGAGAAGTTCAGCATTTTTTCATATATCTGTTGGCCATTTGTATGTCTTCCTGGGAGAAGTGTCTTTTCAGGTCCTGTACCCATTTTTTAATTGGACTGTTTTTTTTTTCTGCTGTTGAGTTGTATGAGTTCTTTATATATTTTGGATATTAAGCATGTATCAGGGGTGTTGTTTGCAAATACTTTCTTATATTCGATTGGTTACCTATTTGTTTTGTTGATGGTCTTTTGCTTTGCAGAAGCTTTTTAGTTTGATATACTCCCATTCATTTATTGTTGCTTTTACTTTTCTTGCCTTTGAGGTCAAATTCACAGAATCCTGTCTGAATCCAATATCAATAAGTTTAGTACCTATGTTTTCTTCTATGCAATTTATTTTTTTCATTTCTCATATTTACATTTGATCCATTTTGATTTAGTTTTGGGATATAGTGACATATACCAATCTAGATTCATGCTTTTGCACATGGCTTTTCAATTTTTCAGCATCATTTATTGAAGAGGCTTTCTTTTATCCATTGTATGTTTTTGGCTTCTTCATTGAAAATTATCTGCCCATCTATATGTGGGTTTATTTCTGGGTTTTCAGTTCTATCCCATTGGTCTGTGTGTCTGTTTTTCTGCCAGTATCATACTGTTTTCATTATTGTCGCTTTGCAGTATAATTTGAAGTGAGGAAGTGTGATTTTTTTTTTTGGCCTTTTTCATTTTTCTTAGTATTGCTTTTCCTATTTGGGCATTTTTTGTTGTGATTCCAGACAAATCTGATTATTTTTTTCTATTTCTTTGAAAAATGCCATTTGGGGGGAAGGGATGGTAGATGAGGGTAAACAGGATCAAATATATGGTGATGGAAGGAGAACTGACTCTGAGTGGTGAACACACAATGTGATATATAGATGATGCATTACAGAATTTTACGCCTGAAACCTAAGTAAGTTTACTAACCATTGTCACCCTAATAAACTTTAATTTTAAAAAAAGTGCCATTGGAATTTTGATGGGAATTGCATTAAATCTGTAAACTGCTTTGGGTGATATAGCCATTTTAACTATGTTGATTCTTCCAATCCATGAACATGAGATAACTTTCCATTTTTTTGTGTCATCAATTACTTTTAATAATGTCTCATAGTTTTCATATATGGGTCTTTCACATCCTTGGTTAAGTTTATTCCTAGGTATTTTATTTATTTTTTTGTAGCAATAGCAAAATGATTTTTTTTTCATTTCTTTTTCTGAAATTTCATTGTTAGTATTTAGGAATGCAAGAGATTTTTGTACATTGATTTTGTATCCTGCAAATTTACTGTGTTTTTTAATTGTTTCTAATAGTATTTTGGTGGAGTAGTTAGGGTTTTCTATATAAATAATCATGTCTTCTGCAAAAAGTGACAATTTCATTTGTGCATTCCCAATTTGAATGCCTTTTAATTTTTTCTGTTGCCTGATTGCTCTGGCTGGGATTTCCAATACTATGTCAGTAACAGTGGCATCCCTGACTTAGTCTTGTTTGTAAAGAGAAATCTTTCAGTTTTTCACCATTAAATATGATATTAGCTGGTGATTTGCCATACATGACCTTTATTATGTTGAGGTACTTTCCTTCTATACCCATTTTATTAAGTGTTTTAATCACAAATGGATGTTGTATCTTGTCAAATGCTGTTTCTGCACCTATTGATATTATTTTTATCCTTTATTTTGTTTATGTATTGTATCACATTGATCAATTTGCCTATGTTTAACCACCCTCGTGTCACTGTAATGAACCCCACTTAAATCTCTTAAATTTATTGTTGTATTTGATTTGTTGGTGTTTTGTCTAGGATTTTTGCATTTGTATTCATCAGAGATATTTGTCTGTAGTTTTCTTTTCTTGTGTTATCCACTGGGTTGTTTGTTTTCTTGTAGTTGAGCTTTAAAGGTGCTTTGTATGCTTTGGATAAACAGTCCTTGATCAGATGTATCTTCTGCAAATATTGTTCCCTATCTGTGGTGTGTTTTATAATTTTTTATCATAATTAAAGTTAAATTTTTATTCTCTGATGAATCTTCAATAAGTGCAGGTATATATGGAACAAAAATGTATAGTTAGTTGTAATATATAAAACATTAGAAATGAATTTAATTTTTCTATTTTAATAAATCTTTAAAAAGACCTACTATACATCAGGTTCTATGCTACTCTTTTGGAAGAAATAAAAAAGAACTAATAGTCAAAGTGATATGATAAGTGTCACAACAGAAATGTATATCAGACTTTAGCATTCTATAGGCTCAGGAAAGAAAAAGTATCAAGCATTTATATGAGTTCAAGAAAGAATTCACAAGCAGGATGATGATGATTAAGATAATATTATTCCAATCATGTGTCTATTAAGTTTGTAAATTTGCTATTTATCTCAGTAATAGTGAGTCATCCTTTTCTATTGGGCTCTTGGTATTTCCCTTCATTTTCTTTGCAAGTGTCCCCCACCTGCCCTTATACTTCCATCCTAGATTAAGAAAAAAAGTCTGTAATTTGAAGGCCTATCCTGACTAAATTGCTTTTATTCAGTGCATCTAAATGTCATTTTTATTCACTATAACTCTCTGCCCCTTGAATAAATCCATATGCCTCCTTATTCCCATTTCTTGCAAAGGCTTCTTTTCTCTTCATCTGTGTCTCCATCCCTTGCAGCAGCTTAAGGGGCCTGCTTATTTATCATTCTAAATTCATTTTTGGATTTTGTTACATAACACAAAAGCATAATCTCCAATAAACTCAGGTAGGAGATGATTACTATTTATGAATATTTTAGGGTTCATTCAAATAGCTTTATTATTCTTTAACTTCCATATTCATGATAAGAAAGTTGAACACATGTTGGACTCAGAACTATTTGTATGTGTGTGTTCCTCAGTTTTCAAAGATATGTGAGTGAAATATTTAGAAAGGATATCAGGTAAAGGCATACTACTAAGTAAGAAATTACCCAGAGGAAATAAACTGGACTTAATGGTGGCTGCCAACCTAAAAAGGCAAATATGAATATACTTTAGAGTCCCAGAGCATTCCTTTCTTTTTCTGAGTATTTCAGGATCAAAGGACCAAATGCTGAAAAGGTAAATAGAAATCTACATAGCCACAGCAAATATTGTTTGTGTAGAGCAGACACAAATAAGCACATTGGCATCAGAGTTGAGCTATTATTAATATTAGATCATAAAACAAACAAAATAATTTATTTTGTATGTTTAATTTATTCCTGGCTTAGGATGCAATTTCTTTGTTTTCATTGAATTATAGTTGACTTATATTAGTTTCAGGTGTACAACATAGTGATTTAATATTTTTATACATTAAAAATGATCACCATGGTAAGTCTAGTTACCATCTGTCATCATAAAAAACTGTGATATTATTGTCTATATTCCCTATGCTGTACATAATATCCACATGACTTACTTATTTTATAACTAAAAGATTGTACCTCTTAATCCCCATCAACTATTTCACCCATCCCCCCACATGCTCCCCTCTGGCAATCAGCAGTCTGCTCCCTATTTCAAAGAGTCTGTTTCTATTTTGTTTTGTTTTTTTCATTTGTTTTGTTTTGCTTTCTTCACAAATATAAGTGAAATCATGCAGTATTCACTTTTATCTGTCCTACTTTACTTAGCATAATACACACTAGGTCCATCTATGTTGTTGCAAATAGGAAAGTGTCATTCTTTTTATGGCTGAATAATATTCTATTGCATATTTTTATACCAAATTTTCTTTATCCATTCACATATTGATGTACATTCAGATAGCTGTGATATCTTGGCTATTGTAAATAATGCTGCAGTGAACACAGGGGTGCATATATCTTGTTGAATTAGTGTCATCGTTTGCTTTGGATAAATACCAAGAAGTGGAATTTTGGATCACATGGTAGTTTTCTTTTTTTAATTTTTTGAAAAACCTCCACGCTGTTTTCCGTAGTGGCTGCACCAATTTACATTCCCAACAATGCAGTAAGGTTCCCTTTTCTCCACATTCTTACCAACATTTGTTATTCCTTGTCTTTTTGATAACTACTCTGACAGGAGTGAGGTGCTATCTCATTGTGATATGGATTTGCATTTCCCTAATGATTAGTGATGTGAAGCTTTTTTCAGTGCCTGTTGGCCCTCTGTATGTCTTCTAATGAAAATGTTATTTGGTTCCTTTGCATGATTGTATTTTTGTGCAGCGTGCTAGCCCAGCCAAGCTGTGCTGCAGCTGCTGTGCAAGGTGGTCAGGGTATGATGCTCTTCCTGTCCAGGTTGTGAGAAGACTGCTGTTCTGGGTGGGCGGGGCAAGGAGTATATCCATTAGTGCTAGCCATCTAGAAAGAGGGGGCCAAAAATGGTACCTGTAAGCTTCATCACTAGCAAGTTAGAATGCCATTGCAAAAATGGTGCCCACCAGCATTTCTGTCCTCAGAGAGTCACTGCTGGTTCTTGTCTTTCTGACAGCCACTTTAGGATTCATTAGTGTCCCTCACTTATGGTTGACACTTTTTAAACTGTTGTTTTTTTCCATTGGATCTCAGGGCAAATGGGTCTATGTGCAAGTCATTTTAAGAGCAGGTTCTTGGGTGCTGTGCAGGATAGGTAAGGCATGAAGCACACCCACCTATGCTAGCAGTCTAGAGAGAACACAGAAAATAGCACCCACCAGCTCCTTCAGCAGCAAGTTAGAATGAGATTGCAAAAATGTCGTCCAACAGCATTTCCAGCCCTGGTGAAAGACTGCAGATTCCCGCCCCTCTGGCAGCCTCTTTAGGATTAGTAAGTGTGTCTTCTTCTCTTATTGTCCAAGCATTTTTCAAACTGTTGCTATTTTGCTGGATCACAGGGTGTGTGTGTCTACACACGATCCCTTTAAGAGTGGTTTTTAGCCTGTTGTGCAGGCTGTGCAGAGTTCAGGGTACACCTACTAGTGCTAGCAGGCTAGAGGGAAGACACCAAAAATGGTGCCCACCAGCTGCATTGCCAGCAAGTTAGATGAGATGGCAAAAATTGTACCCGCCAGCATTCCTGTCCCTGGAGAAAGATATTACAGGTTCCTGCCTCTCTGGCAGCCACTTTTAGGGATTAGGAAGCATGTCTCCTTCAATTATGCTTTAAGTGTTTGTCAAACAGTTGCTTTGTGCTGGATCTCACAGTGAGTGGTTCTGTATGCAAGCCCTTTAATAGTGAGCTCTCTATTCTCTACAGTTCTATGGTTCCCCTGTGCTTAGTCCTTGTTGAATTTCAAAACCAGAGGTTTTGGGCACTGGTCTGTTTTGTACCAGACCCAGGTTGGGGTGCCTGCTGTGAAGCACACTCCCTTCACTCCCCGAAGGAAAGCTCCATATTTTTGTGATCTCTTCCAACGTGTGGGATACTGCACCTGGCATGGGGTCACAAACAAGTGTGAATCTCTGTCTTTCTTACCAGTCTTGATGTGTCTCTTTTATCTTTTGTTATGAAGGTGCTAGTCATCTAATTGGACTCAGGTCCTTTTCAGGGTAAAATTATTCCATATGTAGCTGTAAATTTGTTGTGTCTGTGGGAGGAGATTCATTCAGTGTCTTCCTATACTGTCATCTCAAACTCTAAACTGTCTGTGTTAGTTTAGGATTATATTATTATTATTATTATTATTATTATTATTATTACTACTACTACTACTACTACCTTACTTCCATCCTTATTCCAAGGAAGCCGAAGTCACAAATAACACCCACAAATCAAACCAGATCTAGGATTTTTAACCAAGATCCAAATATTAACAGACCAGCATTTTTCAGATCACTGGAGGAAGAGACTTCAAAAAGGCCCTTTAAATCTTTTCCTTCTCCAAACCATGGCATGTGTTGTACTGTGAAGTTCTCCATATGAAATACTTATAATGAAATTATAGAGCACTATGGTACTGTGCACGAAGATGGTGCATACTAATGGGAGCACTGCAGCATTTGTCTACAGGATCCTTTTGGCATTTGATAATGCTTTGAAAATACCACCTTAGTTTCCAGAGATATTCTGTTTCTACTGGAGCAACTTGCTTCTAGGAGTCAAAATCAACTTGACCAAACTGAACACAGAGTAATAAAAGCTTAGACTTGGAGGCCTTCGAAGCTTACCAATATGACTTTGAACTTGAATAGCAGTTTTGCAGTGTAGACACCCTTTCTGATCAGTTCAGGTCAGGGACCAACACTAGCACAGTAGTCCCCAACAAGTTCATGTTTTTGAGTGAAATGTCTGAACCTATCACTTAATAGAACCTTAGGCATGCAGTTTAATAACAGACTTGTGAATTAAATAGATAAATTTTTAAAAGATTTTATTGGGGAATTGGGGGAGAGAACAGTGTTGGGGAATTGGGGGAAGGGGAACAGATAAGTTGCTCTCCTTTTGTTCTTCAGTCTAGTTGTGAAGGACATTGCTTCACTGGCTCATGTTGGTATTGTGAACATTGTGCTCTTCCCGGCTGAGACAGATCAGTCACACGCCATTGGATGGCTGCTCACGCTGGCTGCTGGCCACTCATGGTAGCCTAAGGCAGTCCACTGCAGCCCCACTGCAGTCTACGCCGTCTCCAGGAGCCCAGCTCCAGGTTGAGCTGTTGTTCACCATCTTAGATGTAGAGGGCAATGTCACTGGCCCATGTGGGATCCAAACCGATGGTCCTGCTGCTCAGAGCTCACGCTCTCAAGCCAACTCTTAACCAATAAGCCACTTGGCAGGCCCCTAAATAGATAATTTTATATCTAAAAATTGAGTGTGGTGGTGGGTGGGTATGTAAAAGGTAAATTGCGTGTGATGTTAATAGTAGTTCCAGAGAATTTCAGGCTGGAATGCTACTATGGGGAGCATTACATTGCCAGATGTGCTGATATTACCTGGGGGCAAGTCACTAAGAGGCTGTGATCTTGAATTGTCCATGCCAGGAAGTTCTCACCTGAATTAAGTCCCTGTCTATCGATGATCATAGGATCTCTATATGATATGCACCAGATTCTTGAATTTTAGGTGGTTATAAGTGACAGTGTTATGAGGATATGCTCTCAACCATGATTATGGGTCTGTAAATGCACAAAGCTATGGCTACTTGGCCCTGGCATTTTACAATGTCTTTGAATCTACTAGGCTGGAGCAGTTATTTCTCTTTTTCTTTTTTAATTCTGTCGTTTGCTATCTATTTTAACTCCTTCCTCCACTTAATTGCTTAAGTCAGAAGCATCTAAGCTATTATCTAATCTATGTTCCTACTTTGTAGTTGCCCTGAAAAGCCTGGAGTACATGAAAGCAGACATTGTGGCAAAACCTCAGGTATTTCTCTCTCTGTCTCTCTCCCTCTCCCTCTCTCTCTCTCTCTCTCTCCCTCTCTCTCCCCCTCTCTCTCTCTCTTTCCTCCTTCCCTACTCCCTCCATCCTTTATTTATTTATTTTGCTTCGCTAAGGTGGTTAGAAATTCTCAGGCTTGAAAAGGCCTAGAGTAGATGTTTCTGATAAGTGTGGCAAATTTCCTTTTTTTCTTACTTCTCTTATCAGTTTCTGTTTCTTACTGATATCATGCTCTGAACTGGCATTTCCCTGTCATTGCACTATTGATAGCCAAGGCTCAGGTACTGGACTTATGTGGATAAGGCAAAAGAGGAGGCTATTTGGTTTGCATTGGTCCTAGGTGCTAAGCTATCTCTAACTACAGGTATGTAAAATAAAAATGTATGCACCACATGGTACAGCAAAACTCACTAAGGATCCACATTGTTGTATGGGACCAATCTTAATGGTAATAAGTTAGTTAAGCTTTCTATGCCACGGTTTTCTTATACTTAAAATGTGGATAAGTAATGACACCTACTTCAAAACTTGTTGTAAACATTCAATGTGAAATTGTATACAGTGTGCTTAAAATAGTACCTGGACTTTAGTGAAAGCTATATAAGTGCTTGCTATTATCCCTAACTAAAACCCTTACCAAACTCTGTACTTTCCCTGGGTGCTGAAGATGTACCTTGGCTCCAATTAATGTCATAAAATGAGAAGAGGTATTCATGTCTGCCAGTCAGATAGTCCTAATTCAGCTGGTGTATATTCCTTCTAGTTGAACTATTCTTATATTTAGGTGTGATCCCAGTGATGCAAAGATTATTTGAAGACAGTCAAAGGCAAGTATTCTTGCTGGACTGACACTAGATATAGCCTGGTCCCAAAGGAGATACTGCAATGTAGACATTGGCTGGCACAGAAATATAATTCTTGCTTAGTGATCATTCTGATAAGGTACACCTCACTGTAGTAAAATAATTAACCCAAGTATATAGGAGTGTATGTGTGTATAGAAAGAAGAGAAAAAGCAGAGAGAGAGAGAGAGAGAGAGAGAGAGAGAGAGAGAGAGAGAGAGAGAGAGAGAGATTTGTTTTCTAGCCAAAAAACAAATTGTGAGCAGTCTTCTCTACATGTCTTCCATTTCAGTTTTATGAACCCAAGGAATTCAAATGACTAGACTTGACTAAACCCTGACTCCAACTTAACCATGTAAAGAAATCACTGTTTTGCACATTAAAAAAAAAGAATTTCAAAACAAGAAACTCCTTTCACCTCAGCAGGAAACACTCTAGCTTTTGTCAGAATTTAAAAAGGCTCTGAACTGCTATTCTGCACAGAAATAAAATAAAAAAATGAAATAATTGCTCTACTCTTACTTAACATTGTAATAACAAAACAAATTCACTGTTTACTTTCTCTTTCAACACTCTACCAAAGTCTCCCTTTCATACATATCTTTCACACAAACAGGTATGTTTCATGCATTTGCTAAACCCTATTATACACTGCAGCTCTTTTACAAACTAGCTGGGGAAAATCTAACTGTCTCAAGGTATGATCATGGTTTTGCTTAATTTGGCTCAATTAATATATAGATTTAATATCCTGTAGGGAATTTAAACTGAGTATCTATTGTAATGAACAAAATCCACACACCTGGATATTAATCCCCCACAAGGAAATACTTGGTACATTGTAGATTTGGGTTCTTGTGAGAATTCTACAGGAAGATATATGTAAGCTATATGCAGAAAAATGCCTCTCAGGTTTTAGCTACACTCAAAGATTACTTTAATTTATTATAATCATATTGCATCAAAAAACTGATTAGAACCCAGTAATTGACAGATTGTTTTCAACGTCACTGATTCAATGATCTTTGTTTCTACATTATTCTCTGTGTATATGCATTGCTTTCTATCTGAGCTTTCTGAACATATTAGGAGGCATTCAAGTACTTTATTCATTATGAAGATGAAATAATATAATACGTATGAAAGCATGATGCAAACTGCTCCACAACAA
>NW_017731667.1:523754-527043 GCF_001890085.2 Hipposideros armiger | reverse complement strand
AAATCTGTTGGAACAAATTCAGTAAAGTTTCAGGATACAAAATCAACATAAAAAATCAGTTGCATTTTTATAACAACAAACTATCCGAACAGGAAATTAAGAAAATTATATTTAAAATAGCACAAAAAAGAGTAAAATACTTAGGAATAAACTTAACTAAGGAGATGAAGCCTTGTACATTGAAAACAAGAACACATTGATGAAAGAAATAAAAGAACACCAAAAAAATGTAAAGGCATCCAATGTTCATGGATTGGAAGAATTAATATTGTTAAAATGTCCATACTATTCAAAGTAATCTACAGATTCAGTGCAAACACTATCAAAATCACAATGATACATTTTATATTTTTGTACATCTAAAGTCAACCAATCTTTGACAAAGCTGCCAAAATATACATAATGAGGAACGATAGTTTTTTCAAGAAATGGTGCTGGGAAAACTGAATGTTTACATGCAAAATAATAAAATTGGAACCTTATCTTACTCCATACACAAAAATTGACTCAAAATGGAATAAACACTTAAACACAAAACCTGAAACTGTAAAATTCCTAGAATAAAACATATGGGAAAAATTTCATGACATTGGTCTTGGCAATGATTCCATGGGTATGACACAAAAAGCACTGGCGAAAATAGATAAATGGGACTACATCAAACTAAAAAGCTTCTTCACAGCAGAGGGCATAATTAACAGTAAAAGGTAGCCTGAAAATGTGAGAAAATATTTGCGAACTATATATCTGGTAAGACATTAGTCTACAAAATGTATAAGGTAATCATACAATTCAACAACAAAATAAATAATAGACTGACTTTTAAAAAATGGTCTGAATGGAGAAATTTCTCAAAAAAAGACACAAATGGCCAAAAAGTGTATGAACTAATGCTCAACATCGGTAATCATCAGGGAAATGCAAATCAAAACCACAATGAGTTAGAATCTGATGTGGTTGGGATGACTATCAAAAAAAAAAAAAAGAAAACAAGCATTGATAAAAATGGGGAGCAATTGGGACCCTTGTACACTTTGGGAATATAAAACAATTTAGTTACTATGGAAAATGGTATGGGGTTCTTCAGAAAATTATAAACAGAACAACCATATGATCCAGCAATCCTAGGTATTAATCCAAAAGAATTGAAAGCAGGATCTCAAAGAGAAATTAGCACTCTCATGTTCATTGCAGCACTATTCACAATATCCAAGATGTTGAAACAACCTAAATGTATATCAACAGTTGAATGGGTAAAGAAAATGTGGTATATACATACAGTGTAATATTATTCAGGCTTATCCCTCACCACGCTGCTAGTGTATGCCAGTGAACTCTCAGATATCACCCTTTTACTGGAAGAAATCTCATGGTACAGATAAATTCACTTTATCTGGATTTGGAACTTTAAACTATTTTAAGTGTATTAAAAACAGTCAAGGTGTACACAGTGCTAGCTGTATACAACTATATTTTGCTAAGAAGTCTGCAGATAATATCTTAAATGTTTTCATTTCATAATAAAAGGTAAGCAGCATAGTGGGAAAAGTAGAGTCTTTTCATCTATGGATAGAAGTGACCATCAGCGGGAGTAATTATGGCTAAATGGTCAGTTAACTTCCAAATGTATTGTCCAATTTAGTGCCCAGACAAAAACCACCAGTTGGAAACGTGAATCATCTATAGTAGTTGTGCCCATCAAAATATCATGGGAAGCTCTCCATTCTTCAGGCTTTCATCCTGACGCAAGGAAAGCACTGAAGCAATTCCTACAGAGGGATTTCTACATGATCCTAATGAAACAAAAGAGAAAAGTAAGCTTATTTATGTATTTGCTTATTGCTTCATTTGAACAGTATATTTTGTGAACAAGAAGATTTTGATGTTAACAATTTCAGAATAAATTGTAAATGCAACCAAATATCTTTTGCTACTGTAACAGATGTATGATTTAAAATGTAGACTCTTTCATAATTGTTTTTAAAAAATAGTTCTCCATATTATTTAAATACTAACATCTTATTCACTTTTAGACGAATATGTGTTCTTTATAGACATTGTGATTTGTGTGTGTGTGTGTGTGTGTGTTTTATTATTAGCTTCAGGTGTACAAAACAACATAGTGATTCGACACTTACACGCCTCACAAAATGATACCCCAACAAGTCTACTACCCATCTGACACCATACATCGGGAGGATCACTTCATAAATTATATAAANCAGAATAGTTAAATATATAAAGCAAACACTGACAGAACTGAAGGAGGAAATAGACAACAATAATAAGAGAATTCAGTACTCCAGTTTCAATAATGGAAAGAACATCCAGACAGAAGATCAATAAGGAAATAGAGGAATTAAATAACACTATAGATCAAATGGACTTTACTGACATTACAGAGCATTCCACCCAACAGCAGCAGAATACACATTGTTCTTAAGCACACAGAAAAATTTTCCAGTATAAATCACATGTTAGATCACAAAACAAAGCTTAACAAATTTAAGAAGATCAAAATAATATCAGTATATTTTTGGACCACGATGGTATGAAAGTAGAATCAATAGTGGGAAGAAAACTAAGAAACTAACAAATAATGAAAATTAAATAACACATTCCTCAATAACCAGTGGGTCAAAGAAGAAATAAAAAAGGGTATGATCTCAAGACAAATGAAAATGAAACAACACACCAAACCATAGAATGCAGCAAAAGTAGTGGTAAGATTGAAATTTATTATGATAAACACCTACATTAATAAGAAGGAAGATCTCAAATAGACAATCTAACATTACACCACAAGGAGATAGAAAGAGAGGAACAAAGCAAGCCCAAATTTACCAAAGAGAAAATAACAAAAAAATATAGCAGAAACAAACAAAACAGAGAATAAGAAAATAATGTTTTAAATCAATAAAACTAAGAGTTGTTTCTTAAAAAGATAAAAAAATTAAAACTCTTGGGTCAGCCAAGTAGCTCAGTTGGTTAAGAGTTAGAAAAAAAAAAGAGTTAGCTCAAGAATGCGAGCTCTGAGCAACAGGGCCACCAGTTTGATTTCCACATGGGTCAGTGATGCTGCGCCCTAGCTGAGTTGCCGCTGAGCTGCCAACAGGTAGCAGGATGGCTCAGCTGGTGACAGCACATGCTCCTAACAATAAGACTGCCTGTTCATTGGTGGGCTATGCCCACCAACAACTAAGACTGAACTCGGCACCTTGAGCTGAGCTGCCACCCGGATGGCTCAGTGGATAGAATGTGTGCTCTTAACAACAAGGCTGTTGGTTTG
>NW_017731667.1:516087-516970 GCF_001890085.2 Hipposideros armiger | reverse complement strand
CCAAAACGTTATTCTGGACATGAAACCCAGTATTTTGAAAATGAGAGGCTAGGGGGAGGGAAGACTGTGCTTGTGTGTCTTATCTGCTCAAAAGGTCAGAAGCACTTCACCTCAATTCAGTGACAAATTGCCTTATTTTACAGCAGATGTAACACTGGAATTTGAAAACAGCCATGTCTGACATGCCTTTAGATTTTAACTAAAGATCCCTACCAAATGTGTATGTTCCTTTGATGATAGAAAGGTTTTTTTGTGTGTTGTGTATGGGGAGGGGGTAAAAGCAACAAACAGTTTTTCATCTTTTCTCATCTCATATATTATAGGATGGAATATCCCCAGAGACATGATTCTGTAGGAGTCTCTTCAAATCTCACAACATAAAGGAAACCTCTCTATGGAGATTGTGTTCCCCTTCAGCTAAGCATTATGCCATCTGTCTAAGGAGCCACCTGTTTTCTCTACTGTTTCTTCATGCACTATAACGAGAGGTGTCCCTAATCCTAGATAAAAACTTGAGATGCAGTGAAATAAGGTGCTCTTTAGAGGACTCCAGCATATAAATTCTAGCAGGTACAGATGAGTAACTGTGGAACCATAATGGGATTTCAAGACTTTCAGGTGGCCCAGTTCTTTTTAATTCCAAACACTAACTTGTCCTTAAATATGAAACTATGCATGTTCAAGGGTGGTGGTATCGATGACAGTAGGGCAGATGATGAAGACAATCCTTTATATATTTGATAAGGGGTTAATACCCAAAATTTATAAAGAACTAATGTAACTTAATACCCCCAAAATTAATCCAATTTAAAAAATGGAAAGGGCCGGCCGAGTGGCTCAGTTGGTTGAGAGCTCGCTCAAGAGTTTGAGCTCTGAGCAACAG
>NW_017731667.1:502389-514987 GCF_001890085.2 Hipposideros armiger | reverse complement strand
TGCAATGTACAATATAGGGAATAGAGTCAATTAATATTTTCATAATGTTATATGGTGTAAGATGGTTAGTAGGTGTATTAATATCATGGTGATCACCTCTTTAGGTATCTAAGTGTTGAATAACTTTAGTATACACCTGAAACTAATATAATATTGTATGTTAGCTATATTTTAATAAACATATTTTTAAAATACAATTCTTTATGTAATTTAGGGAACTAAACTGCACATTTTCTGCTTAAAGTCAACAGTTTGGCATACTTCATTATAAGTAAATCAAACTCCCTCTGTACTCCTTCTATCCTTGCCCATTGACAGACTTCTTTTCTGCTTTTTGATTTGTAAGATGACCACCATTTTGAAATTTAAAACTCTGGGTTTATCTCTGAGTCATTTTTCTCTCTTAGTTCCTCTATCACACATCACTAAACCATTTCATTTCTTTTTCTAAAAATCCCTCAGATTAATTTCTCCTCTATTCCCACTATGCTAGATCAGAACATCCCAAAAACCATATCTGAATTATTGCCAGTGCCATCTCATTATTTCCCTAGAATCAAGGCTCTCTTATCTGCAGTCCATTTAATATAGTGCCATCAGGATGCATTTCCTAATGTAGCTGCAAGCATGAATATGCCCCACATTGACTTCTGCATCAAGACCAGACAGCTTTGCCTTATTATCCTGTCCAATCTTATCTCTCCCTTTTCTGCTTAGCTATATTTTCCTCCATACTCATCATTGTTATTCTTGTGTTTTTTTTTTCATGCTGCTATCCTAACTGAAATGGCATGAGTCTTAATCTCCATTTTATTATGATTGACAATTCTTCAAGGTCTGAGTTAAGCTTCACTTTCACAAAGCCTTATACTTCCAACCACATTAATCTCTACACATATATACCTAACATGCTAGTGAATGCTTAATGCTTCTTGATAAAAGAAATCAATTATATGATTTCAATACTTCGAAATTTCTGGTTATATTATTTATTGTACATGGGATATATCTCTCTTACATTAATAAATATTCATAATTGTAATGTGTTCAGGCAGAGCTTCAAAAGAGAAGAGAGTCAGAGAGAAATGCTATATATAGGAAAATATATTTATGAAAATACATAGAAAAATGAAAGGAAGGATACTAGCTTCAAATTGTAAACAATGGTTACCTCTAACAAAAGGAGCAATACTGATAGAAAGGTAAGTAAAGTAGATCTTTCAGGTTTTATTGTAAATATACTTATGCTGGTAGGAATTTTCCAAGACATATACAGATGGTCTCCAACTTAAGATGGTTCAACTTACGATTTTTTCACTTTATGATGGTGCAAAATTGATATGCATTCAGTAGAAGCTGTACTTTGGATTTTGCTCTTTTCTGAGATAGCAATATGCAGTACAATACTCTCTCATGATGTTGTGCAGTGGCAGCAAGCTTCAGCTCCCAATTGTGCATCCACGAGGGTAATCAACCTATACTCTACAGTGCACTGCGTTGCAATTGTTTTTTGCTTTTTTGTTTTGTTTTGTTGATATTATGTTCTGAGCACCTTTGAAATAGACTAGACTAATCCATGATGTTTTGTAGGTTATGAATGTTAAATGAATTTTTGACTTATGATATTTTCAACTTACACTGGGTTTATTGAGATGAACCCTATCCTAAGACAAAGAGGATCTGCATTCAGGTTTACTTGTGTGATTAAAAATGATTTAGAATTGTACACTTGAAACCTACATAATTTTATTAACCAGTGTCACCCCAATAAATTTAATAAAAAATAAAATAAATTTTAAAAATAATTTAGGGCAAGGGAAGAATAAAGTTCTCAAGAAGGATATCCTAAAGCCTTAAGAAAATTACTCCATCATTCCTCTTCTATATCTGTATAGAAGATGCATTTGCTCTTATTCATAACCTGCTACATCCTGAAACAGCATTCTTAAATAGAATTCTCCCTTTGCTGTTTCTGTATTTTCACTTTGCTTCAGCCCAGGCCAACATGTTCACTACCCAAAATTGATACATCTTCTGACGACCTGAGAAACACAGTTCAAACATCTAAAACAGCTTCATTTTTCTTGCTGTTGGAAACTCAGGTAGGTAATTGACCAGAGTTAAGTAATTTTCAATCCAATTAATTCTATAAAGATGTAAATTTCTCCCCAAAATTATTTTCCTGCACTTTTGCTGTATTTTTACTATATTTTGTTGCTTCTAATACGTTTTGGTGGAGTCTTTAGGGTTTTCTATATACATGTAAAGAATCATGTCATCTGAAAAAATAACAATTTAACTTCTTCATTCCCAATTTGTACGCCTGTATTTCTTTCTCTTGCCTGATTGCTCTGGCTGGAACTTACAATACTATGTTGAATAACAGTGGTGAGAGGGGGCATCCTTGTCATGTTGCTGATCTTAGAGGAAAAGCTTTTAGTTTCTGAGCATTAACTTATAATATTAGCATAGGGTTCGTCATATTTGGCTTTTATTATGTTAAGGTACTTTCTTTCTATACCCATTTTATTAAGTGTTTTAATCATAAATGGATGTTATATCTTGTCAATTGCTTTTTCTGCATCTGTTGATATGATCATATGATTTTTATCCTTTATTTTGTTTATGTGGTGTTTCACATTGATTTGCCTATGTTAAAACATCCTTGTACCCCTGGAATGAACCCCACTTGATTGTGATGTATAAGCTTTTTAGTGTATTGTTATATTTGATTTGCTAGCATTTTCATTTAGGATTTTTGCATCTGCATTCATCAGAGATATTGGTCTGTATTTTTTTTGTGTGTGTGTTTTTCTTACATGGTTTTGGTATCAGGGTAATGTTGGCCTCATAAAAAGAGTTAGGAAGTATTGCCTCTTCTTCAATTTTTTGGAAGAGTTTGAGAAAGACAGGCATTAAATCATCTTTCACTATTTGGTAGAATCCATTGCATTTCTATATTCAAACAAAATTTCAGAAAAAAATCCTTTTCCAATTGCAACAAAAATAATAAAATATCTAGAAATAAACTTAATGGATGTGAAAGACCTATACACTGAAAATTGTAGACGTTATTAAAAGAAATTGAAGAAGACACAAAGAAATGGAAAGATACTCCCTGTTTATGGATTGGCAGAATCAACATTGTTGAAATAGCCATACTACCACAAGCAATATCAAGATTTAATGCAATCCCCATGAAAACCCAATAGCATGTTTTAAAGAAATAGAACAATGAAACATCAGATTTGTATGGAATCACAAAGGATTCCAAATAGCCAAAGCAATCCTGACAAAAGAAAAATAAATAAAGAAAATAATAATAATAAAAACGAGGCTGGAGGAATCACACTTCCTTGACTTAAAATTGTACTACAAAGTGACAATAATAAAAACAGCATAATATTGTCAGAAAAACAGACACACAGACCAACTGAATAGAAACAAGAACCCAGGAATAAACCTAGATATGTACAGGCAGATAATTTTCAACAATGGAGCCAAAAACATGCAACGGGGGAAAAAAAGCTTCTTCAATAAGTGGTGCTGGAAAATTGGAAAGCCATGTACAAAAGAATGCAACTAGACTGATTTCTGTCACCATATACCAAAATTGACTCAAAATGGATCAAAGACATAAATATATGACCTGAGACAATAAATTGCATAAGCAATAAACTTATAGATCTTGGGTGTAGAGAGCAACTTATGAATTTGACTTCAAAGGCAAGGGAAGTAAAAGCAAAAATAAATGAATGGGACTATATCAAACTAAAAAAGTTTCTGCACAGCAAAAGAAACCATCAACAAAACAAACAGGCAACCAACCAAATGGAAGAAAATATTTGTGAACAACACCTCCAAGAAGGGGCTAATAGCCAAACTATATAAAGAACTTCTACAACTCAACAACAAAACACAAACAATACAATTAATAAATGGATAGAGGACCTCAACAGACTTCTTCAAACAGACCAACAAATAGTCAATGGATATATGATAAAAGGCTCAACTTCACTAGCTATTAAGAAAACACAAATCAAAATCACAATGAAATACCAACTCACACCTGTTAGAATGGCTATCATCAATAAGGCAAGTAATAACAAATGTTGAAGAGGTTGTGGAGAAAATGGAACACTCATACACTGCTGGTGGGAATGTATATTGGTACAGCCACTATAGAAAACAGTATGGAAGTTCCTCAAAATTAAGGGTAGAATTAACATGCAACTCAGTAATTCCTCATCTGGGTGTCTACCCAAAACATCTGAAAACATTTGCCCATAAAGTTATATGTACCCCTATGTTTATTGCAGCATTCTTCATGGTGGCCAAGACTTGAAAACAACCAGTGTCTTTCAGTAAATGATTGAATAAAGAAGTGGTACATATATACAATGGAATATTACTTGGCCATCAGAAAAGATGAAATACTGCCATTTGCAACAACATGGATGGGTCTTGAGATGATCATGCTAAGTGAAATAAGTCCAACAGAAAAAGTTGAGAACCATATGACTTCACTAGTATGTGGGATATAAAATTGAAAGCAACAAACTAACAAGACAAACAAACAAAAACTCATGGAAACAGACAAGTTTAGTGGTTACCAGAGTGTAAGGGGGGAGAGGAGTGGTAGAAGAAGGTAAAGAGGGTCAAATAATGGTGATGCAAGGAGAACTGACCAGGTGGTGGACACACAACACAGTAGATAGATGATGTATTATAGAATTGTACACTTAAAACCTATATAATTTTCCTAATACATGTAACCCAATAAATTTAATGAAAATATTCTTAAGCAAAAAGATAAGAAAATATTACCTGTTTTTCTTCCACATTCATAAAGTTACTCATTTTGAATATGATTTTAGAGCTATTGGCTTTCTGCTAAATATAAGATTTTAAAACAACCTTTTTTTTCTTTAATTTTGGACTTCGAGTCAAAATCTGTTGTGTTGGTTGCTCTTCTACTTTTCTTTTTCCAGTTTTATTGAGATATAATTGAGATATTACATTAGGTAAGTTTAAGGTGTACAATGTCATCATTCAATTCATGTATATATTGTGAAATATTTACTACAATAAAGTTAGTTAACACGCCCTTCACCTCACATTATTACCATTTAGTGCTGTTATGGCAAGAACATCTATAATCTATTCCCACAGGGTTGTTCATATTGCTTGCACCAATGTGTAGTCCCATTAACATGCACAAGTGTTGTCCTTTCTCTGCAGCCTCACTAACACATTATTTGTTGACTTTTGACAATAGGCATTCTAATGGTGCAGCCACTATGGAAAACAGTATGGAGATTCCTCAAATAGCTAAAAGTAGAATTACCATATGACCCAGAAATACCACTTCTGGATAATTATCCAAAAAATGTAAACATTAATTTGAAAAGATATATGCACCCCTGTCAGTGTTCATTGCAGCATTATTTATAATAGCCAAGATATTGACACAACCTATGTGGTCATGGATGGATGAATGGACACCTAGGTTATTACACAGCAATGAGGAACAATGCAATTTCACTATTTGCAATAATAAGGATGGACCTAGAGAGTGTTATGCTAAGTGAAATAATTAAGACAGAAAAAGACAAATAGTATATGGCTTCACTTATGTTTGGAATCTAAAACAAAACAAAACAAAACAAGGCCCATAGAAACAGAGACCAAAAGGATTGTTGCTAGAGAGGAGGGTAGTAGGGGGATGGCTGAAAAAGGTGAAGAAAAATAAAGTCTATAATATAATATGATATGTTTGCATGTGACAGATAATTACCAGAATTAATGGGATGATCACACTGTAAAGTTTAAAAATGTTGAACCACTATATTGTACATCTGAAACTAATGTAACTAACATAATATTGTATACCAATTGTACATATATATATATATATATGTGTGTGTGTGTGTGTGTGTGTGTGATATATATATATATATATAGATAGATAGATAGATTTATAGATATATAGATATATATAGATATATAGATATATATGAAATCCACTCGCATGGCTCCTTTCAAATACACAACACAGTATCATTAACTATAGTCACCATGCTCTACATAACATCCTTGGAACTGGAATTTATTCTTCTTATACCCAGAAGATTGTACGTTTTAACCAGCATCTTCCCATTTCCTCCATCCTGGAGCCCCTGGCAACCACCATTCTATTGACTGCTTCTATGAACTTGGCTTTTTTCAAGCCCATATATAAGTGACATCATAAAATGTTTGCCTTTCTCTGACTTATTTCACTTAGTATAATGTTGTTGATGTTTATCCATGTTGTTGCAAATGGCAGAATTTCCTTCTCTTTATGGCTGAACAATATTCCAATATATGTATTGTAAATAGTTCTAAAATGACATGAGTCCAATAGTTCTAAAATAATATTCAAAACAAGTAATTATATAGATGTGGAGAAAAAATGGGCGAGAACTTTGTTATATTTTGTTTTGTTTGAAAATAATTTTAGGGAGAAATGTACATCTTAATAGAACTCATTGGATTTAAAGCTACTCAACTTTTATCAATTTCCTGCCTTAGTTTTCTACAGCAATAAAAATAATACTCTTAGGTGTTTGAACTATGTTTCCCAGGACTTTATCAGAATTTGTTTCCTCTGTCCATTGTTTTTTCTTCTCTCTGAAGGACTTCTTTCAACATTTCTTGCAAAGCCAATCTAATGGCAACAAATTCCCTCAGTTTGCGTTTGTTTGAGAAGTCTTTATTTCTCCTTCATTTTTTTTAAATTAAAGTTTATTTGGGTGACAATTGTTAGTAAATTTACATAGGTTTCAGGTGTACAATTCTGTAATTTGGTTAACAGAGGGTAAGGGGAGAGGGGAGTCGTAGATGAAGGTAAAAGGAATCAAATACCTGGTGATGGAAGGAGAACTGACTCTGGGTTGTGAACACACAATGTGATATATAGATGATGCCCATTTTTAATTAGGTTTTTTCTTCTTTTTTTTGCTATTGAGTTTATGAATTCCTTATATATTTTGGAAATTAACCCTTATTAGATATTTCGTTTGCAAATACTTTCACCCATTCCATAGGTTACCTCTTCATTTTGCTTATTGTTTCTTTTCTTGTGCAAAAGTTTTTCTGTTTGATGTAATTTTAAATATAGATTTTGTTTTTGTTGCTTGTGCTTTTGGTGTCATATCAACAACAAAAAAAACTTGCCAAGACCAATGTCAATGAATTTTCCCCTGTTTCCTTATAGGAATTTTATGGCTTCAGCTCTTACATTTAAGTCTTTAATCCATTTTGAGTTAATTTTATCAGTAGTGAAATATAAGGGTCCAATTTCAATTTTTCTTGAAGGAGAATATCCAGTTTCCTAAGCACAGTGTATTGAAAAGACTACCCTTTCTCCATTGAGTATCCTGGCTCCCCTGTCAAATATTAGTAGAGCATATATGCATGGGTTTATTTTTGGGTTCTCAATTCTGTCCCATTGGCCTGTTTCTGTTTATATGCCAAAACCATAGTCTTATGGGGGTTCCCTTTTGACAAGCTTTTTTTTTCTTGCTGCTTTCAAGATTCTCTCTTTGACTTTGATTTTTTTTGTTGTTTTGGCAGTTATTTTTATAATGCGTCTGGGAGAAGATCTCATTGAGTTTAATTTCTTTGGAGACCTTTGAGTTTCACAAACTTGGATATCTAAATCTCTACCTAGTTTTTTGGCAATTCTTAGTCATTATTTCTTTAAATATGTTTTCTGCCCCTTTCTCTCTCTCTTCCCCTCTGTAATTCCAATTATGTATAGACTGTTTCTCCTGATGATATCCCATTAGTCTGGTAGGTTTTCTTTATTTATTTTTATTGTTTTTATTTTGGCTACTCTGACTGGATAATTTCCAATGATATGTCTTTTAGGTCACACATTCTTCTATTTGAACTAGTAAAATGTTAATGCAATTTGTTGAATTTTTTTCAGTTTAATTATATTTTTATGCTCCAAAATTTCTGTTTGGTTCTTTCTTATGTTTTTTTTTAGCTCTTTGTTGAATTTCTCAGTTTGTTCTGTATTATTTTCCTGGTTTTCTAACTTATTTATCTGTGTTCTTTTGAGGTTCTCTGACCATTTTTATAATAATTATTTTGTATTCTTTTTTCAGGCAATTAATATATCTCCATTTCTTGGAGGTCAGTTATTGTAAGTTTACTTTAGTGTTCCTTTGGTGGTGTCATGTATTCTTGATTCTTCAGTATCCCTGTATCTTTGCATGTGTCTGTGCATTTGCAAAAGTAGTCACCTCTCCCAGACTTTCCTGGCCAGTTAGGAAAGAATTCCATCTGCAGATTGGGGCATGCTGAAATGTGCTGTGGTTCTGGGTCCAGTGAGGTAGGGCGTTAAGGCCAGGGACATGTGGTGGCTTTGGATCTAAGGGGGACATGATGTCTTATTGGCTCAGGCCTCTGGTGTCTACCATATCAACAATGATGTGGTCCATGATAAGCACTGCTGGATGTCCACAATAGCTATGAGGGCTGTTAGGGTCCTCAGAAGTATCTCTAGTTCTGGTGGCTTGGGACCAGGGCAGGCATCAGTGGTGGCCAGAGATAATGGTGTGTACATACTCAGCTTCAGGGTTTGGCTACAGATGCCTGATAGTGGCAGAGTACAGTTGTAGACACAGGTTGTGGAGAGGATCTTGGCCAGTAGTGAGATCTGGGGCCAAATTCATGTGTACCAGCAGCTACAGTGGCCCTGGTTTTTTGTGTGAACACCTGTGACTGTAGGGTTTCATGTAGGTACCTGCACAGTGGTGATATTGGTGAATGGAGTAGGGCCAATGGGGTGCACTTGCATAGCTGCAGGGGATAATCGCAAGTGAGCCTTGAAGTGCAGGCCAGTGACAGGATATAAGGCCAGATCTGAGCCCAGAGTCAGCTATGGAAACCCTGACTGGTAACATGCACTCCTTTGGCTTTAGGGTGCTGTCGGGGCATGTACATGGCAGTGGATGCTGGTGACAGGAGGCTGGCCAGTGGCTTGCAGGTATACAGCTGGAGGGACTAGTCTCAAGTGTGCACACAGAAGTGGGTTCATCTGCAGGGGTCTAGGTTGGTACCTTGCACTTATGCAACCTCAGAGGCTAGGGCCGGTACTCAATGCCAACCTTGGGCTCCAGTGGTGGAATGGGAAAGAGGGCCTGAAGTGGAAGATATCTGCTAACATGAAAACCTGTGTGTGTGTAGGGTATCATCAGCAGTGAAATCTGCAGGAGAATCCACAGTAGCTGTGCTGGTCATTGGTTTCTTCAGTGGTGAAAGCTGTTGGCATCCTCTTTACAGAAGGCCAATAGGAATTACATTCACTCCCATTGTGTGGTTGATACTGGTAACTCCTATGCTTCTTCGTTGTATATATCAATCTCTGCATATCTTACTCTTGCCAATGTCTGGGTAGGATAAAACTGAAGTGGGTCCTTTATACAGTGCCCCCCAAATAACTTGGGTAGCGTGTTGTTCACTCTACTCTCCCTTTCCCAGTGAGAGAAATTCTTTCAAGTTGAGGAGTTCCTTATTGTCACTGAGAAGTGCATGCCTGTGGGATGGGGTTATTCAGGCAAAATAAAGCCATCTTCCTTTCCTTTTTGTGTGGTTATTCTAGGTTTCTTGTTCCACTGTATGATAAACTTTCCTAAGTGGACGCCTGAGCTGTTTTTGTTCATGGATAAATGTCTAACTGTTCATCTTTGTGGGGGATGGAAGCCGGTGTCTCCTACTCTTTGGGTGATGACTATAACTGCTTTTCCTCTTTCTTACAAAATTGATCATTCCTAATGAAAATACACTTTCATTTAGAGACCTTCTGCTTTATATGCAATATTTTTAAAATATAATGTATATTGAAGGATAGCTAAAAGAAATAAGTGCACTGTACACATAAATATATATGCTCTCTTTTCTGGAGGCATGCAAATTCATTTTCCCTCAAAGATTAGGATTTGGATAATGCCATTGCTTAAAATTCCAATTTTTTTCCTTTAGTTAAAATCAATCCCCACCTTATGAATGAGTAGTATTTCAGGAGCAACTTCTCACTAGAAAAAAATATTATTCATAGTGAACATTTAAAATTTCCTAGTGAGAACTTCCAGTAAGATGGCAGAATAGACAGACACTATGCCGACTACCTCCCAGGATCACACCAAAATTACAAATAATTTATAAGATATTCAAACTCGGAAGTTCCCTGGAACCTAGATGAGCAGAACTTCTAAATGAAGGACTTAAAGAGGAGGCCACATCAAGTCCGGTAGGAGGGGCGGAGACGAGAGTGGGCGAACCCTGTGAAGGTCACCTCAGTGGTGGGGAGGCTTCTCTGGTTTTGGGAGAGACCCTCTGGCCCCACACTGAGCTCACCACCCGAGACTTACATTGGCAGGAAGAGGAGTTCTACGATAGCTGGAAGTAGACAATAGTGAGGACTCTCTTTGCTTGGCTTGGTGAGACTGGGGGCGGATGTAGAAACAGTGGAGCCAGAAAACCAACTCACTAGCTGGTGACCACTCACCCGGTTCCTGGTGGAGGGAGTAGCTTTGTGAGTGGGGCCCAGGAGCCTGTGGGAAGGACTGAACTGAGTGCCATTGATGCAGGACCTGGAGGTTTTTGGACCACTGTTCCCCTGGTATGGAGCTTGCACAAGAGTAGTGCACAGGAGGCCGCCATTTTTTCAGGGCTGGGTCCTCCCACAGAGGCTCACGTCTGGGACTGCATTGGTCTGCTGCAATTGGCACAGGAGTTTGTGTGTGCATGCGTGCGTGCGCATGCGGCCTTGGATCCCCACCCTCCATACTGTTTGCGCTGTGTAGCCACTGAAACGCTGGGCAGCGCACTACAACTAAAACAGACTGCTTATTGAGACCCAGAATTGCGCGACTCGCCTTAGGTCCATGATTTCCGCTGTGCGCATGCAGAGTTGTCTTGGTGGCATTTGGCTGTCAGGCTGCTTGGCCTGATCTTTGAGTGGCTGATTGGGACAGACTGAGACAGGGAGATTTCCTGGGAGTGTAGGGCAGCGAGCTGTATGCCTGAGTGATTCAGCCAGGGAATTCCAGGAGAGTTTGTGTGGGTTGGCTGCTGATGCAGGAGTGCATGCTGCTCTGACTTGGTGGGGGCCACTGACCACACACTGTGGGGTCCTCGGGGCCTGCCCTGCCCACCTAGAGCTGTGTTACCAGGGAACCCTGAGCCCCTGGTCCCTAGCTCGTACCTCTGCAGGCCACAGAGGGCTTTTTTGCAGCAGCAGACAGCACGCAACAACCTGTGAGGATTTTTGGTGGTGAGCACGGTTCCAGAGCACACAGCAACTAATTGTGGGAAGCTTACTGCAAGCCAGAGAGGGAGGTCGATGCATGACGCACTGAGACCTTCCCCCCAACAGCTGGTGCTGAGTCGCCCAGAATCTCTCTATTGCTGAGCAAGTGGTCTGCAGATTAAAGTGGGCAGATAGCCCCTCTTTTTTCTTTTTTTTTCCTTTTTTTCCCTTTTTCTATTTTTTTCTTTCTTTTTTTTCTTTTTCTTTTTTCCTTCTAGGTGATCTAATACATTGAAGCAATCAGAGTGACAGCCAGAATGAAGAAACAAAGAAACATATCCCAAGTAAAAGATCAGAAGAAACCTCAAGAAATGCAACTAAATGAAAGAGAGGTATCCAACCTTTCAGAGACAGAGTTTAGAACACTGATGTTAAGAATGTTTCAGGAACTTATGGAAGACATAAAGAAGAAGACAGAAATCATAAAAAACAACCAGGTAGAACTAAAGAATACAATAACTGAAATGAAGAACACACTCGAAGGAATCACCAGTAGATTAGATGAAGCAGAGGATCAGATCAGTGATTTAGAAGACAAAATAGCAGAAATCACCCACTTGGAACAACAAAAAGAAAAAAGAATAAAAAAAATGAAAATAGTTTAAGAGACCTGTGGGACACCATCAAGCGCAACAATATTCGCATCATAGGAATACCAGAAGAAGAGAAGAAGCAAGGGATCGAGAATGTATTTGAAGAAATAGTGACTGAGAACTTCCCTACCCTGGTGAAGGAAATTGACAAACAAGCCCAGGAAGTGCAGAGAGTTCCAAACAAGCTGAACCCAAACAGGTCCACACCAAGACACATCATAATAAAAATGGCAAAGGTTAAAGACAAAGACAGGATCCTACAAGCAGCAAGAGAAAGATAGCAGATTACATACAAAGGAACTCCTATAAGACTAACAACTGACTTTTCCACACAAATTCTGCAGGCCAGAAGGCAGTGGCAAGAAATATTCAAGGTGATGCAAAATAAAGGCCTACAACCAAGATTGCTCTACACAGCATGGCTATCACTTAAAATTGAAGTAGAGATAAAGAACTTCTCAGAAAGAATAAACTTAAGGAACTCATTACCACCAAGCCAGCATTGCAGGAAATGCTAAATGGGCTTTTTTAAACAGAAGAAAGGGGAAAACAAGCTAACCCAGGAAGATCAGAAATACAAATAACAAAATGGCAATAAATATGCACCTATCAATAATCACTTTAAATGTGAATGGATTAA
>NW_017731667.1:497618-498625 GCF_001890085.2 Hipposideros armiger | reverse complement strand
GTAATTGGACGTAGCATATAGTGTGGGAGTGGAGTCAACGGGATTGTAATAGATATGTATGATATTGGTGGGGAAGTGGGGCGGCGTATTGGGGGAGGGGGTTTGTCACCTCGAGGGGTAAAATGTATAACTATTGCACTGTGTTGTACAGCTGAAACTAATTCTAAATAATGTGTATTTCATAATAAAAAATAATTTAAAAACATTTCCAAGTGAGCTTAAAATAAAATACGTGTTAAAGCCTACTTATCTCCTTTTATACCTGAAATCCAATATGAATGGTTAGCTCAAATTTAGCCAGCACATACGCAAATGTTTTTGTATAAATGAACTGTTTAGAATTTTAAGCTAGTCTTTTAAAATCTGGCATACTACCACTGCAGGAAGAACAGATAGTCATATAACTACTTTCCACCAATAATAACCATAGTGATGTGAACCAGACTCTAGGAAATAATAAGATTGTTTATTCAGTCATTAAACAAACATAGTGGCTGTTATTTCCTCAGACCTGGGACTATAACTGATCAAAAAAGATACATTTCTTACACTCACTAATAAGGAGCCCTTAGAGTGGAGACCTAAAATAGGTTAATATATGAGTCATGCAGCTCTTGGAGGAAGTGTATTTTGAAGTAGTTGAAACAGCATGTGCAAAGGCCCTGGAGGGAGACAGTGCCTGGCAAAGCTGAGGAACAGTAACAAGTAACTCAGTATATCCATCAGTGTTTCTGGAGTGGCAGTGAAAAAGGGACATGTAATAAAACATAAAATCAGAGATGGGGAAGATAACACAGGGTCCTGTTAGCCATTGTTACGACAATAGTTTTCACTCTGAATATAATTGGAAGAACAGAACAGTGGCATATTCTGAATTAGGTTTTAACCTTGTCCATCTAGTTGCTGTACTGAGGATTTTCTGAAGGGGACAAAGGGTGGAAAGAGGAAAATGGGATAGTAAATTGATGCAATAGTCCCAGTGAGAAAAGTAATCAGTTTCTCTCTCT
>NW_017731667.1:469280-496038 GCF_001890085.2 Hipposideros armiger | reverse complement strand
AAGAAAGGAAAACTGTATTAAAATTGTAATACTCAATATATACCAATAACAAAAGATGAATACAAGTCACATTTGACTTCTGCAATTACAAGTAGTGCCCAAAGTGGTTACCATCAGTGTTCAGACACTTCTGATTGTGGTGAACTACTGCTTGAGCAATGTTGACCAGTGTCCACTTGTATACATTTTTGGCACCCCTGGTATATAATGTAGTATATGATATATATATAATTAGAGCCAATGAGATTTGCTGGTAAATTGGTTGTAAGTTTAAGGGAAAGACAGAAGTCAAAATGACTTGAACTCAATATAACTCTAAGATTTTTTGTCATGAAAAAATGGAAGAAATAATTTCGCCATTAACTGAGATAGGAAATAATGAGAGGAAAGCATGTTTGAGGAGAATAAAAAAGTCAGAAGTTTTATTTTAGACATACTAAATTTGAGATGTTTATAAGCATCCCCCAAAGGAGATATTAAATAAACAATTAGGTATGAGTCTGGAATTTTAAGGAAAGGTCAGGACAGGAGATATGTATGGATGTCGGAAAAGTCATGATGCACACATTTGTGAGTTATTGGTATGTGGATAGTATTTAAAGCCACGAGACTGGATGTTAATATAGCTTAACACAACATGCAGAGTACAATTGCTATAGTGAAAGAAGAACTGGGTAATATGGAAATGTAAACAAGGGATATCCACCTCAGAATGGCAGCCATTTTTGAGAGAAAGTTTGAGAGTCAGCTAGAAAAAAAGTTGAGGAAAGTGTATTAAGGATATGCAATGGCCTGGAGGCAGCAATAATCACAGTGCAGTGGGAAGAAATGAGAAAAAGTTCAGACTGGCAACAACATAGACTACAAGAAGTGGTGCTCCTGGGAGCAAGAAAAGAAGGGTGGTACAAAATTAGGCTAGCGAGAAAGGCAGGGGACAGTTTATCTAAGATCTTATGAGCCATGTTAAGGAGATTGAATTTAAGAAGAGAATTAAGGGAGGTTGGAGACAACATATTATATAGGCTACAGCTTCTTTACAATGATGCTGAATGACCCAGACACCAAAAACAATGCAACCTTACAAATAAATATATACATTTCTCAGACTGTAGGAATGAATTCACTATCCCTTACAATAGATTTCTCCTTTACAATTTATTTTTGTCAATCTTAAGAAATAAAGTTTCTTACTTCCCTCTTCACTTCCAATACCTACTGCTTCAAAGACTCTTTCTGTGCTGACCTTTGACCCAAGTTGTATGAAATGGGAAAGAGAGAAACTGGGGAAGCTTTTTCTGGTATGCGCTTATCTTCATCAGTCTCCTCATCACTAGTATGATGAGGTCCTTTTCTAAGTTGGCTTTTCAGCAATATAGGAGTAAGTAAGGAGGGTAGGATGAGGAAGAAACTCCAGGGACCTTCTATCTATGTGGAGTGAGATAACATCATCTCAAAATAAATGAAGTTTTAAGAAAATCAGATTGCAGTGTGAAGCTTTCTCCTGACAGGTTTGCAACGAAATGATTTTAAGAACAGGAGGAAAACATAATTCTAATATTTAATTTTTATTCATACTTACTATAAAAAGAAAAGGGTGGAAAACTTGAAGATAGCATTGTGGCCCTCATAGGATCAATCAAAGTTAAAGATAAATGGGATATATCTTCTCATCTAATTTCCCAGATGAGTAAAGTAAGGCCCAGAGATGTTGACTGGTAAAATCTGGTGGCAGTCTTTCACTGAATGAGCTCCCTGCCTTTGAATTGCTTCTGCCTTTTATAATGATTTTAGAGGAGTCAGGGACCAAAATTCCAAATGATTCCAGTGGAAAGTGAGTAGTGATAATTGAATGAGAGTCTACATGGCATACAGTGGTGTGGCTGTTAACTGATTAAATTTAAAAACAAACAAACAAACAAAAAACTTCTCCTTGTAGATTATTAGACAGCCCATTGAAATTTAAGGAAAATATGTTTAATGGTTTGAGATTCATTGTTCTGTACTATTCTTGTTATGTCTTCATTTTGAGTGTGTTGGTACTAGACTTCAGAACTATTGATGATATGCTGCCTACTCCATTACAAGTCACAGCCAAAGCTATTAAGGTAAAAGACTTTGTCTTTAATAATGTAAGTGCTCATTATTGAGCTTTTAGTGCCCCATGCACAGTTATTTTGCATTTACAAAATGACACTAGTTGTTTTTATTAGCAAGTTCATATTACGCCAGTAACTCAATATTCTCCCTTTACTTTTTCTGACATTTAGGTAAAGGGATTAAAAATGTTGAAAACAGAGGAGACCTTGGAAAACTTTCAGCACTACAAGTAATGGGGATGGAATACAAGTTTTTGAAGTAATATTGTTTTAGCACTGAAGTTGCTTTTGATATAAGTATTCTAAGAGAATTATATATAGCATACTGATACATATAGCATGTACTTGTGCATATGTGAATATACATCATATGTTGTGTTTAAAGATAAATAGTAGCATTATAACTGAGTGACATGTAAGACCAGAGAGTTCTTTAGGATCATTTTCCTTTTCTGCACCATCTATGTCAAGCAGAAAGCACACAAAAAGAATTCCTCTGAAAGGATTATATTATAGTTAACAGCCTGTTAACATTTGGTAGAATCCAGTTGCACAACTACAGGTGTATATAGACCAAGAAAGATCCACATATATAGAAAAGGGAATACATAGTGATAAAAAGTAATAATTTATGTTGACAGGACATACAGATATTTCAATATTAATAACCTCTTTGTTCCCTTTTCAAAGACATTGCAGAGGAAAACAACTATGGATTCTATTCTGTTACTCTTATATACATACTATTATTATATGGAAATCATATGGAGATTAAAAACAGAGTCTTTCTCCTGAAAGCATAATGAAAGTGTGTCATTGTTTCATATATTGGGGATAATATTTCCTATTTGTACAAAGAGAAAAGAGCTAAATAAAATACTGCATGAATACTAAATGGTTACCTGACTCAGGAGTATATTAAGTTAATGATTTATAGCTATCCTCGTATATCCAAAAGTGTTTCTGGTAAAGGGAAATAACAGAATATATTTTACAAAATCCAGAGTTTAATATATATACCTTTGGCTAATAGCAAAATTCAAGCACTTGGTTCTCTAGAGATTTAGATATTTTAGCTATGAAAATTATCTCTGCAAACTCATATCTTAGCAAAAGCTACATTTTAAAATTATTTATTTTTTCAGTTACAGTTGACATTCAATATTATTTTATATTAGTTTCAGGTATACAGCACAGTGGTTAGACATTTATATAATTTTTGCAGTGATCCCCCTTATTAGTCTAGCAGCCACCTGGCACTATACATAATTATTGTTATATTATTGCTATATTCCCTGTGCTTTACTTTACATTCCTGTGACTATTTTGTAACTACCAATTTCTACTTGTTAATCCCTTCCACTTTTTCATCCAGCTTCCCAACCCCTTTCTCCTCTTAATTCCTCTTAACTCCTCTTAAAACCATCAGTTTTTTCTCTGTACCTGTGAGTCTGTTTCTGTTTTGTTTGTTTATTTTGTTCTTTAGATTCCACATATAAGTGAGATCATACAGCATTTGTCTCTCTCAGTCTGACTTATTTCACCTAGCGTAATATCTTTTAAGTCCATCCATTTTGTTGCAAATGGTAAGATTTCATTCAATCCCTTCTGTCCTGTAAAGTTGCTGTTGAGAAATCAGCTGACAATCTTTTGGGAACTCCTTTGTAAGTAACAAGTTGTCTTTCTCTTGCTGCTTTTATGATTCTCTCATTGTCTTTAATCTTTGCCATTTTAATTATAATGTATCTTAGTGTGGCCCTGTTTAGATTCATTTTGTTTGAGACTCTCTGTGCTTCCTGGACTTGTATGTCTATTTCCTTTGCCAAGTTAGGGAAGTTTTCTGTAATTTTTTTCTTCAAACAGATACACAATTCCTTACTTTCTCTGTTCTCCTTCTGATGCCCTTATGATGAGAATATTGTTATGCTCAATGTTATTCCAGAGATCTCTTAAACTACCTTCATTGTTTTTAATTTTTTTTCTGTTTTCATTGGGTATATTCTGCTAGCTTGTCTTAGAAATCACTGATTCGATCCTCTGCTTTATCTAGTCTGCTTGTGATTCCTTCCAGTGCATTCTTCATTTCAGTTACTGTATTCTTCATTTCTGACTGACTTTTTTTACGTTTTCTATGTCCTTTTTCATGCTATCTCCTTGTTGAAGTTCTCACTGAGTTCATCTATTCTTCCCCTAAATTCAATGAACATCCTTATAAATCTTGTTTTGAGTTCTGTATCTGGTAGGTTGCTTGCCTCCATTACCTTTAGTTATTTTTCTGGAGTTTTCTCCCCTTCTTTCATTAAGGACATATTTCTTTGTTTCCCCATTTTGGCTGCCTTTCTGTGTTTGTTTCCATGTATTAGGTAGATTTGCTACATCCCCCAGACATGGTCAGGTGGCCTTATGTAGTAAGTACCCTGTGGGACCCAGTAGCACAATTTCCCTGGTCACCTGAGCTGGGTACTCCAGGATTGTCTCTGTGTGTTATTTGTGCCCTCTTGTTATAGTTGAGCCTGGATTGCTGTTGGCAAGTCAGTGGGTAGAACTGACCCTCAGGCTGACTGACAGTTTGGCCACATCCACATCTTGTGAGATGCTGTGTGGGGAGCTTACCCCATGTAGCAGAATTCACCCCTGTGGGCTTTGGTGCCTGCTGTGTCTGTTCTTTGGGTGTGCCACTTTTGGGGTTAATTGGGTCATGCTCTCCTCTGGTGTGAAGCCAACCTCCATATATATTGGTTCTGGGGCCTCTTCGTGGGGACTCTGATGCAGGCCCAGGACAGCCACTGCCTGTGACCAGCCAGGAACTGTCTGGTTGGGGCTACAAAGTGATCTGCATTTGATCGCTGCCTTCACTGGACCTGAAGGCACTTGGAGAGGCCATGCTGTGAACCAAGAATGACTGTCACTACTTCTGAGCCTATGGTTCCTCCATGAAAAACCCAGGACACCCGAAGGCCTACTAGCCCCTGCCGGCTCCCATAAGGCTCAGTTGCTGATGCAGCCTGACATTGTATGTGAGTTGAGTAAAGGGGGGTCTTAGGGTGTCACCAGGGTGGGATGAGTTATGATCATCAGGTTAATTTAGATTCTGGTTTGGTGCCAGGCATGTAGATTCTGGTTTGATGCCAGTGTTGAGCCTGAAGCTACTCAGGTAAAGTCTCAGTGTACACCAAGCCCAGCCGCTACCTGCCTTGAGCCCATGGACCCCAGAGAGTTATTCAAGAAAGAGTGCAATGGGGGTGGGCCTAGCTGGTCTTCAAGAAAGTACCTCAGGTGTTGGGCAAATTGGGTGGGGCATGGTCCCAAGGAGTCAACAAGGAGGAGCAAGCAGAGCTCCCCAAGCCAATTCAGATTCAGATTTGGCCGTGGGCAGGGGAGTAGGTCTCAACACAGGAAAGATGGCTCTCCTGCCTGCCAGCTGCACAGGAGAAGGGCCCCACACAGGAAAAATGACCACTGTGTCTCCAGTTCTCACCTTGAGGTCACACAACTCAGTCTCTTTCTGTATGTCTTCAATGCCCCCTGAGTCACTGTCCCTCTGCTGGAGCCCAGGGTGAGTGCCTACAAGTCAGTGAGTTTGTGCACAGTGCCTTTGAGAGGATGCCTGGGCTTACTGAAGCCTTCCTTCCCACTTGGACAGTCAGAATTTTCAGTTTTTTTACAGCCAGATGTTGTGGTGGCTACTTTTCCTGAGACTGGTACTCAGGGCTGGGAAGCCTGTTCTGGGGCTGGGGTCCTTTGGTCCTCTGGGGAGGACCTCAGCAGCCGAGATATCCCTCCCAATTCTCAACTGAAACAGAGAGGTTTGGGGCCAGCCTGTTCCATGTCTCTGGCCCTCTGCCCCTCCTACTAGTTTTGACATGGCTTCTTCTTTATTTCCTTAGTTATAAAACTTCTGTTCAGCTACTCTTCAGATTGTTCTGCAGGTTGATTGTTTTGTAATTTAGTTGGAATTTTAATGTGGTCACTGGATATGGCAAGCACAGTTTTCATCTACTCTGCCATCATGGATCCTTTCTCAAAGTTCTAAGCCTGCAAAGTGTACTTTTTAATTGCATATTTTCATAAGATTACTGATTAAATTTGAAATTGAAGGAGCTAATTTGTGCACATAAGATGTATATATCCTGGATAAACTTTTCTCTTGATTATAATACTTGTCATTTAGAAGCAAATATGGGACAGATTCCCCATGCACTAAGTATGACTCTTAGCAGGCATTGGAAATATGAGATAGGTAAATAAATTTTCAAATAAATATGCAGTCAAGAAATGTACAATTTAGATCCTCCAGGAGTTTCATTACGAGCAACCCCAAACCAGCCAACATTAGTAGCAGATGAAAATCCTTTGTTACCTCTTGGGCTGTTAGAAATGGCTCCCAAAAATTGAGATGACAACAGTGAACTATTCAAAGAATTTCTACAGACTTGGGCTGAAGTGAGCAAGACAAATAGTAAACATGTTGAGAAGGAGTTATCTAGCATTAAAACCTATAAATCCAATTTAAGTGGCATGGCCATTGGTGAAGATACTGCTTATAAAGTTACCAAAGGTGCAATATTCTCTATGGCTTTCCACCCATCAGAAATTAAAACTTTGGTGGCAGCTGGGGCCAAATCTGAGCAAGTTGGACTTTTGGATTTGACTCACCAACTTAAAGAAGATGGAGTTTATGTTTTTCAACCCCATAGTGGGACAGTTAGCTTTCTTAATTTCTCAGCTGCCAATCCGGCTCACATACTGTCACTGAGATATGATGGCACATTGCACTGTGGAGATTATTCCAGGTCTATTTTTGAGGAGGTATATTGAAATTTAAAAAGTAGCCTTTTCTCCTTTGACTTCTTGGCAGCAGATGCCTGATCTTTAATAGTAGGACACTGGGATGGAAGTATGTCACTGGTGGATAGACTGACACCTGGAGCTTCTTCTGAGAAACTTATCAATTCTTTGAGAAAAATAGAACACTCCATGTCCACCAAGTGCATAGACAATATTTTATCACTGCAGGATTGAGGAACACTCATATTGATGATGCAAGGCACCTGAATCCCAGGAGAAGCCAGCCTTTGATTTCTTTGACTGAACACACAAAGAGCATCACTTCGGCTTAATTTTCACCTTTTACTGGAAACAAATAGTGACCACATGTTCTGATTGTAAGCTGAGAATATTTGACAGCAGCTGTATAATCTCTCAGGTTCCTCTCCTCAATACCATCAGACACAACACCATCACTGGGAGATGGCTGACCAGGTTCCAAGCTGTGTGGGACCCTAAACAAGAAGACTGTATCATAATTGCAGCATGGCTCATTCATGTCAAGTGGAAATCTTCCATGAGACAGGAAAGTGGGTGCATTCTTTTCTTGGTGGAGAATGCCTTGTCTGTGTGTTCCATCAGTGCTGTGCACCCAACTCAGTATATTTTGGCTGGAGGTAATGCCAGTGGGAAGATACATGTTTTTATGAATTAAAAGAGTTGCTGGATTTTTGGTTTAGTAACACCAATTTGTTCAAATTAATTAGTGTGTCTGTAACAAATATAAATTGATTTATTAATAAGAACTATGAGCAGAATGTACTTTTAGTAAAGGAGAAGGCTAGGAAGTTGTTTCTACAGTATGGGGATGGAATCTGAGGAGACTGAGATGCCTTCAGCACTTTAATCAGATAGCATGTTGAGAAATTCTAACATAAATTTTAAAGCTTTGATCAGTGTTAAAGATTTTTATGGTCTAAAATTAAAAAAAGAAAAAAAGAAATGTATAATTTTAAAAAAGATTTTATTGGGCAATTGGGGGAGGAGAACAATGTTGGGGAATTGGGGAAGGGAAACAGTCAAGTTGTTGTCCTTCAATCTTAGTTGTGGAGGGCGCAGCAAGCTCTGCTCCAAGTCCAGTGGTCCTGCTCAGCTCAAGGTGCTGTGTTCAATCAGTTGTGGGTGGGTGTAGCCACCATCGCATGTGGGAATCGAACCAGCAGCCTCATTGTTAAGAGCACACACTCTATCCACTGAGCCATCTGGGTAGCAGCTCAGCTCAAGGTGCCAAGTTCAGTCTTTAGTTGTGGGTGGGCATAGCCCACCGTCTCGAACAGGCAACCTTGTTGTTAGGAGCTCATGTTCTCACCAGCTGAGCCATCCTGCCCCCTGTTGACAGTTCAGTGGCAGCTCAGCTTGGGCACAGCTCACTGGCCCATGTGAGAATCAAACAGGAGACCCTGTTGCTCAGAGCTTGCAACCTTGAGCAAGCTCTTAACCAACTGAGTCACTCGGCCGGCCCAGAAATGTGCAATTTTGTTGATCGAATATTGTGTATTTGTCTAAAACATTTGGAAATATTTCCCAAAGAGGACTTATAAAATGACTGAAGAGTTTGGGGAAAGGTATCACTTGCTTATCTTTCTTGCCTAACCTAAGTTCCAGCCTGCAGTTGACATAGAGTTATAATTAACTTCCTATCAGATTGTGTGGTATAATGATAGTTCAGAGTATCACTGAAAATGAAAAGCTGCATTTCATCCTCATCTGAAAGCATTCCTTAAAAATAAAAAATTAATAAAAGAAAATGCTTGTCAATCAGAGCTCCTCACATCCATTACAAAAAAAATAATAATAAGCTTAAATACAAGATAGTGGCCACAACAGGTGACATAGATTCTAGAATAAGCTTGCACCCGAGAGGAAAAGCAACACTGATACATGAACATAGCTATATAAGTAGTCTGGTACCAAGCCTGATCCAAGTCCTTCTGCTTTTAGAAGAGCTTTTAATTTTGTATCATCTTATAAAATGAGAGTTAATTAGATATTGATGACTGGCAGTGCCTTTGACTGACTCTGCCACAGGGATGTTTATCCAGGTGTGTCTGTCAGCAGTGCCCATGACCACATGCTTAAAATATAATCTGGAGAAATACACTTTGGGAATCCTTCATTCTGCCTGAGGCTAACATGAGATGAAAAATGATAGGTCGTTCTGCTTCATGAAAAGAGTTTCTCATTCAAGAACAAGGCTGGAGCCCCTCAACATTGTTTCGCTGAGATCATCATGATGCAGCTTTTCCAAATGTGTACTTTCTTACTTTCTCTTAACCTGAGTATAATATGCTTTTAAAGAGGCATACAAATGATGTATCAAAACATAATTTGAGTGTTCCAAAAGTGAAAGTTATATATTATATATATATAGGGTGATTTCTCCAACAGGAGGGGTGCATATGGCTATCTCTGTTTATGTCTTTGTAAAAGACACCCAGAACTTGGTAACTTTTACCTGGCTCTACTCATAAATTACCCTGGAGTTATTTGTAAGTTGTTGGGCAATGATCCTGCAGTTCACAGAGGATAAAGCAACAAAAAATTGAAATTTGAAGGATCAAATAAAAAGAGTGAATTGAAGAGGACAAAGATACAAATTTAAGCAGAAAAATGGAAGAGATGAAACTGTTGCCATGTGACCTTGAGAATGTTTTATAACTTCTCTGTGTTTCATTTTCCTCATTCCTCATCTGCAAAATGGAGATAAAAACAGTATTTATGTCATAGTTTTGTTTTGAAGATTATTTGCATTTATAACATATATAGAGCATCACAGTCCCTGACTCATGATCAGCACTCAACAAATGTTTAGTTATTAATTAATTGTTATTAATTAGTTATTAATTAAATGTTATTAATTAAATGATAATTATGTTTCAGACATTGTGCTTATTGCAGTGTAATATTTAATATTATCTCACATAATCTTCACATTTCTTATTATCTGATTTTTACAGGCGAGGAAACATAAGTAACTTACCTAGGGCATACAAGTGGCAAGTAGTAGGGACAAGATCAACACCCAAATGTATGTGTGTCTAAAGCTCATGCCCTATAGATCAAGCTACATCTTTTATTGCCAAACACTTTTTTACACTCTATCTCTTCTGTGATAGAAAATGGATCACTCTCAAATATGTGAAAAAATAATATTGTTTTGGGTAAATTTTACACATTCTTTTTGTGATGCCAAATATACCAATCTCCTCTAATTGTTAAATTAGACATGATGGGTTCTTGCAATATCCAGAAGATATTCTGGATATTGAATAAACATCATTGGTGCAAGGATGTTGGGTAGCATTATATGGTATCTGTTATTAATCTTAACTGCTAGTAATAGTAATGAGCATTAGCTATCCTAGAACATAAAAAGGGTTTCAGGGCTGGCCGAGTGGCATGTTGGTTAAGAGTTGGCTTGGGATGCCAGCTCTGAGCAGCCAGGGCCCTGGTTCAGATCCCACATGTGGCCCAGTGATGCTGCACCCTCTACAGCTAAGATCATAAACAATAGCTTGACCTGGAGCTGGGCTGCCGTGAGTTGCCGGCTATGGCGTTGGCTTCAGTGGGGCTGGTCGGCCGCAGGTGTGCACTTTCATGAGCTGCTTTGAGCTGCAATGAGCAGCTGTTCAATGGCCGGTGAGCAACTGCCTCACCCAGGAAGAGTGCAATGATAATACCAACATGGGCTAGTGAAGCGACGTCCTCCACAACTAGACTAAAGAACAAAAGGACAGCAACTTGTTGTTCCCCTTTCTCGATTCCCCAATGCTGTTACCCTCCCCAATTCCCCAATACAATCTTAAAAAAAAGGTTTCATTGGAAGGTTATATTGTATACTATTATATTGGCTAGGGAGACAGACTTCAATGACTGGCAGAAACCTAATGAGGTTAGGAAGAATAAGAAGCAAAAATAAAAACAATAATCTTTTAGACAGAACAATCTGGCCAGGACAGAGCCACCTATACTATAGGCCTCCATCTCCTCTAAACATAAACACCACTACTGCTAGGCATCATAGCAGTTTCTCCAAATTAATTATACCCATCACTTCAATCTTGTATTACTCACTTTAGATTCATAGTCTGGGATGTTTGCATCCAGTTAGCTGAGTCTAGGTTATTACCTGACTGCTACAGGGGAAGGAAACCATGTTAATTAATACATTACACATTGAAAAGTTGGAAAATGAACAGCAAAAAGAAAAGCAGCCCTGAATTATTTTTCCTAATGGACTTTATATTAAAGTGTTAGTTACCCCATAAATTCCCATGTTTAATTTAAATAAAATTGAATACACACCACATTGTACATACTCATTTGTTTGGAACCTTTATACTTTTTATTTTATTTTTCAATTACAGTTGACATACAATATTATATTAGCTTCAGGTGTACAACATCGTGATTAGACATTTATACACCTTACAAAGTGATCACCCCAGTAAGTCTAACACCCGTCTGACAATATACATGATTATTACAATAATATTGACTATATTTTCTATGCTATACTTTATATCCTTGTAACTATTTTTATAATTGAAAATTTGTATTTCTTAATCCCTTTCACATACTGCTGTTTTCATGGTTTCATGAAACTGATTTTTAATCAAAGAGCATGCCTCTTGTATTGGCATATAAACTAATGAGATTTTATGCCTAAAGACACTAATAAAACAATCCAAAAGATAACATTTTAAGTGTATATATGATCTAAACCTCATTTCCATATGTTTCCAATTCTTTTTTTCATATAATTTGAACACCAATAAAATCTACCAGCCTTCACTGATCCGTATCCCCAAAAGTTGGCATTACTGGGCCAGCTGAGTGGCTCATTTGTTGGGAGTTGGCTTGGGAGCAGGAGCTCTGAGCAGCAGGTTTGCTGGTTCGGATCCCACATGGGCCAGTGATGCTGCCCTCTACAGCTAAGAAGGTGAACATCAGCTCGACCTGGAGCTGGGCTGCCATGAGTTACCGGCAATAGCATAGGTTGCAGTGGGGCTGCAGTGGGCTGTGGTAAGCTACTGTAAGTGGCCGGCAGCCAGCATGAGCTGCTGTGAGCAGCCGTCCAATGGCCAGCAACTGATCTGCCTCAGCTGGGAAGAGCGCAATGATCACAATACCAACATGGGCCAGTGAAGCGATGCCCTCCACAACTAGATTGAAGAACAAAAAGGACAGCAACTTGTCTGTTCCCCTTCCCCAATTCCCCAATGTTGTTCCCTCCCCCAATTCTCCAATAAAATCATTAAAAAAATGTTGGCATTACTTATATGTTTATAACAGCATTAAAGTCTATTATTGACAACACTCAACCACACAACAACTGTTTTTATTTTTACCATATATGGTTTATCTTAAGTGGAGGAAATATTCTTTTTTTTCTCTTACACCCCTGTCTATTTCTAAGTTAAATGTTCAGAAAAATCAATAAGGAATAATTAATGTAAATTATTTATAGATATACATGGAACCTTAGAATGTAGATAGGTAGTATACACCCACAGACAGAATGTAATTCAATATTTAGGAGAGATTTAAGTATTTACTATGAAGAATCCAGAAACATAAACTATTAATGCAATATGCCTTTCTTCACTGGATTTGAAATGTAAGAAATTGTCAAATTTTTATATGACATCATTTGTTACTAATATGTTTGGATTGTAAATGATGCATCTCCTGAAACCAGTATAGACAACCAAAATGAGTACTGTTTTAAATAATGAATGGTGAGAACTACAAAATGACTAATTCACTTTTACTAATTCACTTATTTAAATAATACCATATAATTTTATATAAATTGCACTAAACATTACTATTACATTAAGTAGGTTAGAATTGTACTAAACACTTACCAGCTATCAACCCCTGATGGGTTTAATCAGTATAGATTAACTGCCAAACTGGAAAAGAGAAATACTGGGGAGAGAGAAGACACCCAAGGGCTTGGAACTGGCTTCACTGTACCACTATTTGCTGTCACAAAGCCAATAAGAAGCAAACCATAAAAGATATGTCAACTTGGCATTTGCATTCAGGATTATATAAAAGGCCCAAGCTAAACTTGGATGCAAAGCAAATTTATTGGAATCTCTGCTATTTGTCTACATTCTTTTTTTAAAAAGGGGAAAGATATTTAGAAGACAAAGGCATATGAAATCTATCAAGAAATAGTTTTTCAGAAAAATGCAGCCCTAATTTCTAAGTATCATAGAAATTAATAATTCTGCACACACTAATAAGTATTTTATTCTCATAGGAAATAACTTTAGGAAACTTGGTCCTTACAAGATCTCTGATAGAAAACCATATATTCAGTGAAGAAATAAATTGCTACCATAGATCCACATGCATGTCCTCACCAAAGAAGTTTAAAGGAGGGAAGAGAAAGCAATGAAGGAATTAAATAATGAATGGTGAGAACTACTATATATATGATATATATATGACAAATTTTTTTAGTTTGATCAGAAAAATAATATTTTGGCAAAGACAATAATCACTATTTTTTTAAATGCTGATCTATATATTACCCAAAAGCACCATATGGGCTATACTACATTGTTTTAGTTTTATTTATTCTTGGCCATTACAAAATATAATAAAATTTGCCTTTTTTCAAACGTCATAAGAAAATGTACTCAGTCTTTTAAAACTCGTATATATAAAGACAAAAGATGCTATTCCAGCCCAAATATAAGGGTGAATGAAACAGAAAATAGCCAGGAAAGCAGCAAGTGACAAGCATATATGATGTATCTGTGGAAAATATATGATAGGAGAAAGAAAACACTCATTGAGAAAGGGGATTATAAATACCAGGGCTTTCTGTATTACTCAACCAAAATAATTGGTTGTTTTATTTATTTATTTATCTATCTATTTACTTATTTATCTATTTATTTATTTATATTGATTGATTTTTCTAAATTTTTAAATTAAAACTATTGGGGTGACATTGGTTAGTAAATTTATATAGGTTTCAAGTGTACATTTCTGTAATACAGCATCTATATATTGTATTGTGTGTTCCACAACCCAGGGTCAGTTCTCCTTTGATCACCATATATTTGACCACCTTTTCCATGTTCTATCACCCTGCCTACACCTTAACCTTCTGGTAACTACTAAGCTGTTATCTGTGTCTATGAGTTATTGTTTCTTTGTTTATCTTGTTCCTGTGTTGCTTTCAGTTTTATATCCCACATATAAATGAATTCATATAGTTCTTGAATTTTTCTGTCTGACTTATTTTGCTTAGCATGAAAATCTCAAGACCCATCCATGTTGTTGCAAATTACAGTATTTCATCTTTTCTTATGGCTGAGTAATATTACATTGTATGTATATATCACATTTTCTTTATCCAATTATCTATCAAAAATACTTTGCTTGTTTCTATGTCTTGGCCACCATGAATAATGTTGCAATGAACATTGGGGAACGTGCTTCTCTATGGATAAATGTTTTCAGATTTTTGGGGTAGACACCCAGAGGAGGGATTGTTGGGTCATATGGTAATTCTATTCTTAATTTTTGAGAAACCTCCATACTGTTTTACATCGTGGCTGTACCAATTTACATTCCCACCACAGTGTATGAGGGTTCCTTTTTCTCCATAACCTCTCCAACAGTTGTTATTACTTCTCCTGTTGATGATAGCCATTGTAACAGGTGTGAGATGGCATCTCATTGTGGTTTTGATTTGCATTTATCTAATAACTAGTGAAGTTGAGAATTTTTTCATATATCTGTTGGCCATTTGTCTTCTTGGGAGAAGTATCTGTTCAGGTCCTCTGCCCATTTTTAATTGGATTATTTGTTTTCTGTTGTTGAGTTTATGAATTATTTACACATTTTGGATGCTGGCAACCATATTAGGCTTCCAAGAGACACATCTCAGCTACAAGGACAAATATAGACTCAAAACAATAGGCGGAGGGATGGCCGTGTGGCTCAATTGGTTAACAGCTCGCTCAAGAGTTTGAGCTCTGAGCAACAGCGGTTCAATTCCCAGCCCACGCTGAGCAGCCACTGAGCTGCCAACAGGTGGCAGGATGGCTCAACTTAAAACAAAATAAACAAAAAAACAACAACAAAAGATGGAAAATGACACTCCAAGCAAATGGCTTCCAGAGAAAACTAGGCACAGCCATACTTCTATCTGATGGAACAGACTTCAGGAGAAAAAAGGTAACAAAAGACAAAGATGGATATTTCATAATGATAAAGGGAACAGTACAACAAGAAAACATAACACTTATCAATATATATGCTCCCAATTGGAGGGCACCAAAATATGTAAAGCAACTACCAACAGACCTAAAGGGAGAAACTGACAAAAACACAATTATCATAGGGGACCTAAATATGCTATTGACAGCTACAGATAGATCATCCAAACAGAAAATCAATAAGGAAATATCAGCACTAAATGACATATTACGCCAAATGGACATAATTGACATGTACAGAGCATTTCATACTAGAACAACACACTATACATTCTTTCTAGTGCACATGGAACATTCTCATAAATGGACAACATGATGGGGCACAAAACTATCCTCAGAAAATTTAAGATTGAAATCATACCAAGCATATTCTCCAACCACAGTGTTTTGAAATTGTAGATCAACTGCAATAGTTAAATGGGAAAAAAACACAAATATATGCGGATTAAACAACATGCTTCTAAAGAATGACTGGATCAAGGAAGAAATAAAAGGAGATCAAAAGATACACAGAAACTAATGAGAATGAAAATACATAATGCCTTGGTTTGCGAGCATAATTTGTTCTGGAAACAAACTACTCGTATTGCAAAGACATTGCTCGTTTACCAAGCTGAAATGTATTATTAGATTGGTGCAAAAGTAATTGCGGTTGTTTCCTTTATGAGAAATACCAAAAACCACTATTACTTTTGCACCAACCTAATAGAAATATTTGCTGGTCTAGCGGAACACTTGCAAACTGAGTTACTCACAATCCAAGGCTTTACACGATATCACATAAAAATTATTGGGATTCTGTGAAGGCAGTATTAAGAAAGAAGTTTATATCATTTCAGGCTTATATCAAGAAACAAGAAAAATTTCAAATAAGCAACCTAATATTACATCTTAAACAACTAGAAAAAGAACAAATGAAGCCCAAATTCAATGGAAGGAAGGAAATAATAAAAATTAGAGCAGAATTAAATGAAATAGAGAACAAAAAGACAATGGAAAAACTTAATGTAACAAAGATCTGGTGCTTTGGAAAGATTAATAAAGTTGACAAACCCCTGGTTAGACTCAGTAAGGAAGAAACAGAAAAGACACAAATAAACAAAATCACATGAAATAGAAGTTAAGATGGGTACCACAGAAATACAAAGGATCATACAAGAATACTATTAAGGACTATAAGACACCAAATTCAATAACCTAGAAAAAAGAAACAAGGTCTTAGTAATATTAATATATAACCTTCCTAGACTGAATCACGAAGAACTGGAAAATCTAAGTTGACTGATGAACAGTAAGGACATTGAAACAATCATCCAAAACATCCCCAAAAGCAAAAGTCCAAAACAAGATGGCTTCACTAGTGAATTCTATGAAACACTGAAGGATTTAACATATGTCCTCAAACTCTTCCAAATCATTGAAGAAGAGGCAACACTTTCTAACTCATTTTGAGCTCAACGTTACCCAGATACCAAAACATGATAAGGATAATATGAGAAAGAAACTACAAACCTATATCTGATGAATACAGATGCAAAAATCCTAAACAAAATACTAGCAAATCGAATATTTATTGATATTTTTTTGCTAAAAGCATGAAGTATTATAGATTTGACTCCCATCACAGAAGCATAGGATTTTTTTTTGTCCCACTTTCCACCTGTCTGACTTCATCTTCTAATATTCTACACAGTCAGTCCCCTGTTCCTGCCTCAGGGCATTTACACTTGCTGTTCTCTCTACCTAGAATGTTCCTCAACCCCATATATCCACATGGTTGTTTCCTCACTCTTTCATGTCTTTACTCAAAATAATTTTAGTATTTTTCCCTGGCCTTCTTATCTGAAATTTCAATCGCCCCTCAAACTTCAAATCTTCCTTCTGTTTTATTTTTCTCATTATAATGTCCTTATTTTATCATTTTTCTTTTTACTTTAAATTTTTTTTCATTACAGTTGACATCAATACTATTTTATGTTAATTTCAGATGTACAGCATAGTGGCTGGATATTTATATAATTACAAAGTGATCCCTCAATAAGACTGGTATGCACCTGGCACCATACATAATTATTCCAATATTATTGATGATATTCCCTATGCCGTATTTTAGATTCCTGTGACTCTTGTAACACATAATTAGTACTTCATAATCACTTTACCTTTTCACCCAACTCTCCAAACCTCCTCTCATCTGGCAACCATCTGCTTGTTCTCTGTATCTGTTAGTCTTTTTCTGTTTTGTTTACTCATTGATTTTGTTCTTTAGATTCCACATGTGAGATCATACAGTATTTGTTTTTCTCTATATAATTTATTTCACTTAGCATAATTACTCTGTAGGTCCATCCATGTTGTCACAAAGGAAAAATTTCATTTTTTATAACAGAGTAATACTCCATTGTATATATGTACCACAATGTTTTATCCAATCGTCTATGATGGACATTTTGGTTGTTTTTATATGAGGGCTATTATTAATAGTGCTGCAGTAAACATAGGGGTGCATATATCTTCTCAAATTAGTGTTCTGTATTTATTTGGATAAATACCCAGAAGAGGAATTACTGGGTCATAAGGTAGTAACTTTCGTTAATTTTTGAGAGATTCCCATACTGTTTCCCACAGTGGTTGCACCAGTATGAAATCTCATTAACAGTGCAGGAGGGTTCCCTTTTCTCCACATCCTAACCAACACTTATTTTTGTTGATTTATTGATGATAGGCATTCTGAAAGGTGTGAGGTGACATCGCATTGTGGTTTTAATTTGCATTTCTCTGATGATTAGTGACTTTGAGCATATTTTCACATACTTATTGGCCCTCTGTATGTCCTCTGTGAACAAATGTCTATCCAGGTCCTTGGTCTGTTTTTTAATTGGATTGTTTGGTTTTTTTGGTATTCAGTTGTATGAGTTTTTCATAAATTTTGGATTTTAATCCCTAATCAAATATATCAATCAAATACCTTCTCCCATTCAATAGGTTGTCTTTTCATTTTGTTGATGGTTTCCTTTGCTGTGTAAACACTTTATAGTTTGATATAGTCTCATTTGTTTATTTTTTCTTGTGTTTCCCTTAGTCAAGGAAATATATAACAAAAAATATGACTAAGAGCATTGTCAGAGAGTTTACCGCCTACATTTTTTTCTAGGAGTTTTATGGCTTCAGGTCTTACATTTAAGTCTTTAATCAGTTTTGTGTTTTTTTGTTATATATAGTGTAAGAAGATCTAGATCCTTTATTGCATTTATCTGTCCACTTTTCCCAACACCATTTATTGAATAACCTGTCTTCACCCCATTGTATAATCTTGCCTCCTTTGTCATGAATTAACTGAACATATAGGCATGGGTTTACTTCTGGGCTCTCTATTCTGCTCCATTGATCTGTGTGTCTGTTTTTATACTGTTATAGTACCATGCTGTTGTGGTTATTATAGCCTTATAGTACAGTTTGATGTCAGATAGTGTGATACCTCCAATTTTGTTCTTCTTTCTCAAGATTGCTATGGTTATTCACAGTCTTTTGCAGTTCAATATCAAATTTAAGATAATTTAGAGTTCTAGTTCTGTGAAAAATGTCATTAGTATTTTGATAGGGATTGCATTGAATCTATAGATTGCTTTGGAGAGTATGGACATTTAGACAATGTTAATTCTCCCTACCCATGAGCACTGTATATGCTTTTATTTATTTGTATCTTAAATTTTCTCTCTACAATGTTTTCAATTTTTTGAGTACAGACAGGACTTTTACCTCCATGGTTAAATTTCTTCCTAGGTATTTTTTTTATGCAATTGTAAATGGGATAGTTTTCTTAATTTCTCTTTCTGATAGTTTGTTATTGGTGTATGAAAATGCTACTGATTTTGGAATATTAATTTTGTATTATGTGACTTTACTGAATTCGTTTATCAGCTCTAATGTTTTTTTTTGTTGAATATTTAGGATTCTTTCTATATAGCATCATATCATCTGCAAACAATGGCAGTTTTATTTCTTCCTTTCCAATTTGGATGACTTTTTTTTCTTGTCTGATTGCTGTGGCTATGACATCCAATACTATGTTGAATTAAAACGGTGAAAGTGGACATCTTTGTCTTGTTCCGGACCTTAAGAAAAATGCTTTTAGCTTCTCCCCACTGCATATGATGTTAGCTGTTGGTTTGTCATATATGGCCTTTATTATGTTGAGATATATTCCCTCTATTCCCACTTTGCTAAGAGTTATTATCATAAATTGTTGCTGGATTTTGTCAAATGCTTATTGTGCTTGTATTAATATGATCATATGATTTTTATTTTTCATTTTATGTGGTGTATCACATTAATTGATTTGCAGACATTGAACCAACCTTGCATTTCAGAAATAAACCCCATATGATTATGGAATATCTTTTAAATGTATTGCTGAATTTTGTAGAGGATTTTTGCATCTATGTTCTTCAGGGATATTGACCTAAAATTTTCTCTTTTTTTGAAATGTCTTTGTCTGGTTTTGGAAGCAGGGTAACAATAAACTCATAAAATAAGCTTGGAAGTTTTTTCTGTTCTGAAATTTTTGTAATATGAGAAGAATAGGTGTTAACTATTCTTTGAATGTTTAGTTAAATTCACCTTTGAAGTCATGTGATTAGGACTTTTCTTTGTTCAGAGTTTTTTGACTACTGATTTGATTTTGTTACTAGTAATCAGTATGTTCAGATTGTCTGTTTTTTCTTCATTCAGATTTGGAAGATTTTATGTTTTCAGAAATTTATCTTCTCTTTTTTTTTATGAGTCTGCTTAAAGGTTTATCACTTTTATCTTTTCAAAGAACCAGCTCTTGGTTTCATAGATCTTTTGTATCATTTTTTTCACATTCTATTTTGTTTATTTCCCTTTGATCTTTATTATTTCCTTTCTCCTGCTCACTTTAATCTTTGTTTTTGTTTGTTTGTTTTTCTGTTTGTTTTTCTAGTTTCTTTAGATGTAAGGTTAGATTATTTGAGATTTGTCTTGTTTTTTAAGGTAGGCCTGTATTGATATGAATTTTCCTCTTAGGAGTCATTTTGCTGTGTTTCATAAATTTTGAGTCATTGTGTTTTAATTTCCACTTGTCTCATGGTATCTTGATTTCTTCCTTGATATCATTGTTAACCCATTTGTTTTCAAATAGCATATCATTTAGCCTCCATGTGTTTGTGTGTTTTTTAGTTTAGTTTTGGTTTTTTTCTTCTTTTCTTTTGGGAATTGATTTCTACTTTTATATCTTGTAGTGGGAGAATATGCTTGATATGATTTCAATCTTATTCAATTTATTAAGATCTCTTTTGTGCTTTAATATGTGACCTTCCTTGAAAAATGTTCCATGTGCACTTGAAATAAATGTTTATAATTTCAGGGTGGAATAGTCTAAAAATATCAATCAAATCTATCTGGTCTAATCTGTCACTTATATCTGCTGTTTCCTTGTTGATTTTCTGTCTGGAACATATAGCCATGGATTCAATGGGGTGTTAAAGTCCTGTACTATGACTGTATTACCGTGAATCTCTCCCTTTATGTACATCAATATTTGCTGTATATATTTAGGTGCACTTATGTTGGGTGCATAAATGTTTATAAGGGTTATATCCTCTTGTTGGACTGATCCAATTATCATTATGAAATGTTCTTCTTTGTCTCTTATTATAGCATTTGTTTTAAAGTCTACTTTATATGATATACGTATTACTACACCAGCTTTTATTTTCATTTCCATTTGCATAAACTCTCTTTTTCCATCCCTTTATATTTAGTCTATGTGTGTCTTTCAATCTAAAGTGCATCTCTTATAAAGAGCATATTATGGGTCTTGCTATTTTATCCATTCACCAACCTTTGCCTTTTCATTGGTGCATTTAATGCATTTACATTTAAAGTGATTATTATTAGGTACACAGTTACTGATGTTTTATTATTCACATTTACATACTTTTCCCCCTTCTTCTTCTTAAAGAAGTCCCTTTAACAATTCCTGTAATACTGGTTTGGTGGTAATGAACTTCTTTAGCTTTTTCTTGTCTGGGGAACTCTTTATTTCTCCTTAAATTTTAAATAACTTTGCTGGATACAGTAGTATTGGTTGTATATCCCTGCTTTTTATCACTTTGAATATTTCATGCCAATCTGTTGTGGCCTGCAAAGTTTCTGTGGAGAAATCAGCTGACAGCCTTACAGCATCTCCCTTGTAGGTAACTAAGTGCCTTTCACTTGTTTTTAAGATTCTCTCTTGTCTTCAACCTTTGGCATTTCAATTATAATGTTTCTTGGTTTCAGCCTCTTTGGGTTTATCTTGTTTGGGACTCCATGTACTTCCTGGTCTTGTATGTCTATTTCCTTCATCAGGTTAGGGAATTCTTTTGTCATTAATTCTTCAAAAACATTCTCAATCCCTTGTTCTCTCTCCTCTTTCTGGTACCTCTGTGATGCAAATGTTGTTATGCTTGCTGTTGTTCCAGAAGTCCCTTAAACTCTTTAGTTTTGTTGATTCTTCTTCTTCATTTTGCTGTCTGATTGAGTGTTTTCTGCTACCTTGTCTTCCAAATTGCTGATTCAATTCTCTGCTTTCTCTAATTTGCTGTTAACTTTTTCTACTGTATTCTTCGTTTCAGTTTTTATGGTCTTCATTTCTGACTGGTTCATTTTTTATTGTTTCGATGTCCTTTTTCATGCTTACTATCTCTTTGTTGAAGTTCTCACTGAGCTCTTCAAGCATCCTTATAACGAGTTTTTTGAACTATGCATCTGGTAGATTGCTTATCTTCATTTTGTTCAGTTCTTTTCCTGGAGTTTTCTCCTGCTCTTTCATTTGGGACACATTTTTTGTTTCCTCATTTTGGCTGCATCTCTGTTTGCTTCTATGTATGTCATGACATACTTTTCTATGTTTTTCATTGCAAAAATGCATCATGACTTTACTGACAACCCAATATTAGGCTGATTTACTATATCTCCCAGTCTTGGCAGGATGTTTTTATGTAGTAAGTGTCCTGTGGGGCCCAGTGGCACAGTGTCTCTGATCATTTAAACTGGGTGCTCTAGGAGTGTCCATTGTGTGTGCCCTCTTGTTGTAGTTCAGTCTTGATGGCTGTTGGCACATCAGAGGATGAGCTAGACCTTCAGGCTGACTGGCTGTGAGGACTGGCCATGCCCATAGCATACAAGTTGCTATGCAGGGGCCTTACAAAATGCAGGAAGATTCAGCCCTGTGGTCTCTGGTGCTTGCAAACACCAAGTTAGCCACTTGTGGAGTTAATCAGGTGGTGTTGTGTTGTGATCTGAAACCGACAACCAGCTGTGTTGGTTCTGTGGCTGCTTGGGAGGGTCTCCTATGCAGGCCAAGTTCAGCCGCTGCCTGTGACCTGGCCAGGCAAGGAGGAGCTACAAAGAAATCCGTGGATGGTTGCTGCCTGTGCTGGACCTGGAGGAATGTAGGAGAGGCACTACAAGCTGAGGCTGGCTGCCACCAATACAGGGCCTGGGACAGCTCAGCCAAAGGCACAGGGCACTCTGAGGCCTGCTGCCATCTGAAAGCTGCCCTTAAAGTTCAACCGCTGAAAGAGCCTCCAGTGGTACACAAGTTAGGTGACCAGGGTCTAAGGCAGTCACCAGGATGAGACAAGTTGTGCTCACCAGTTTAATGCAGATTCATATTTGCCACCGTTACTCATACTGGGGCCACTCAACAAAAGGCACAGGGCACAGTGAGGCCAGCTATTGCCTGCTTGGGTCCTGTGGATCTTTAAGTGTTTTTTTAAAAAGACTGCAGTAGGGGCAAAATCTTGCTGCCCACCACTGGAAAAGCCTCTGGCATTGCATGGTTTGGGAGAGCTGGAGACTGAGGGAGGTATCAGAGTAGAGTAAGTTGAGTTCACCAGACTAATGCAGATTCACATTTAGTCATGTAGTGGGAGGGCTCAACACAGGAAAAATGTCACCTGCCTCCAGTTGTTTGGCAAGGGGACTCAACAAAGGGACAATGGCAGGTTCTCCTCCAGCCCTTACTCTGTAGCCATAAAACTCAGTTTCTCCCTGTATGTCTCTGGCATCTCCTGAGCTACTGTCCTTCTGCAAGAGCCCAGGGTACATGACTGTAAGCAAGTGAGTATGTGTGTGGGCCTTTTAAGATGATGTCTGGGTTTCCAGCAGCCTCTGTCTTATCTGAACTGATGGAATCCCCAAATATTTTCATAGACAGATGTGGTGGGCGCTCCTCTTCTAGGCACTGGTGCTTCAGGCTAAGGAACCTGGTGTGGGGCTGGGACCACTTTCTCCTCAGGGGATACCTCTGCAGCTGAAATATAGCACAGGATTCTCAACCATCACAAACAGGTGTGGAGCCAGCCTATTTCACACCTCTGCTCCTCCTACTAGTCTAGACATGGCTTCATCTTTAAATCCTTAGTTATAGGACTTTTGTTCCGCTTGTCTTCAGATGATTCTCCAGACTGCTTATTTTACAATTGAGTTGTAATTTTGATGTGGTCATGGGAAGAATTCAGCAAGTTCAATAGTTAAGAACAGATTTTACCTATTTGGCTGTCCTGACAGGAGCTCCTCTATCATGTAGGCACCTTGTATAAAACCATGGTCATTGCAGCATTATTTACAGTAGCCAAGATATGGAGGCAACCTAAGTGTCCATAAGTAGATGTTTGGATAAAGAACACATGTAATATATACACACATACACAAACACACACACACACACACAATGAAGGTGAAAGGATTAAGAGTTACAAATTGGTAGTTACCAGCTAGTCACAGGGATGTAAAATATGGCATAGGGAATATAGTCAAAAGTATTGTAATAACTATGTATAGTGCCAGGTGGGTACTAGACTTATCAGGGGGATCACTTCATAAATTATATAAATGTATAACAACTTTGCTGTACACATGAAAGAAATAGAAAATAATATTGAATGTCAACTATAACTGAACATTTTAAAATAAGAATTAGGAAATTATTTTTTAAAAGGCATTGGCAAAACAAACTCATATCGGAAGGAAGTTATGCACCTAGCTATCCTTATTCTATGGGTTTGTGCATTGTTCAAAAGAAACAAAAAACTCTGCATTTAAGAAATGTTGATCTGTTCTTGAGTAATTATGGATCAAAAGACAGAAAGACCTTTGCAAGTATCAGACTAATATTAGCCAACATATGAAAACCTGATCAATCTGATGGGAAGTGTGCAATGGCATGGTCAAATGCAGAACATTAAACTCTATGTGACATATAACACATCAACAAAATGGAATATTTCACCAGAGCCACTCATTTATTTATCCAATGTATATTGAGTGAGCACCTTTGATAGACTGGGCAGTGTGAGAATATGAAAATGAATAAGAGCATTCCTGATCTCCCAGAAGTCAAACAGAAGGGCAGAGACATAAATCACTAATCACAATAAAACTTGACAAGTTTCCCACTTAACATCCTTAGTTAATTAATCCTCCAGTGGTAATGGATTGGTAAAGAACACCAGGATCATCTTGAGTAATACAATTATATTGTTTGTAGTGTGTTCATATAAATTGCAAATATAAACCACAGTGAGATATCACCTCACACCAGTTAGAATGGCTATCATCAACAAGACAAATAATAACAAGTGTTGGAGAGGCTGTGGAGAAAAAGGAACCTTCACACACTGTTGGTGGGAATGCAGATTGGTGTAGCTGCTATGGAAGGCAGTGTGGAGTTCCTCAGAAAATTAAGACTAAGATTACCATGTGACCCAGAAATCCCTCTCCTGGGTATCTAGCCAACAAATCTGAAATCAGTTATCCAGAAAGATATATGTGCTCCGATGTTCACTGCAGCTTTATTTATGGTGGCTAAGACATGGAAACAACCAAACTGTCCCTTGATAGGTGACTGGATAAAGAAGATGTGGTATATAAACACAATGAAATACTACTCTGCCATAAGAAAAGATGAAATAGTATCATTAGTGACAACATGGATGGATCTTGAGATTAGAATGCTAAGCAAAATAAATCAGACAGAAAAAGACAAGAACCATATGATATCACTGATATGTGGGATATAAAACTGAAATCAACAAAGCAAAAAGACAAACAAACAAAAACTCATAGACACAGACAATAGTTTGGTGGATATCAGAGGGTAAGGAGGTAGGGGGTGGTAGATGAGAGTAAATAGGGTCAAATATATGGTGATGGAAGGAGATAAATAAATAAATAAATGTTTAAAAAGAAAAAAATACATCCAGAATTAATACCTTTTTACTGGAATAAGATTTTGAATAATTAAGAAATTATGGAACACTTCCCACAAAATAAAAGTCAAGGACCAGATAGCTTCTCTGGTACATTCTATCAAACAGTCAAAGAAGAATTAATACAAATTCATCACAAATTTTTCCAAAAAAATAAAAGAGGAGGGAACATTTCCACACTCATTTTATGAGACCAGCATTATTGCCCTTATACAAAACCAGACAAAGACATCACAAGAAAAGAAACTTTGAGGCCTATGTCCTTGATGAACATAGTTGCAAAAATACTCAACGAAATATTCACAAACCAAATTCAACAGCATATTAATGGATCATACATACATCATGATCAAATGAGATTTATTCCAGGGATACAAGTATGGTTTAGCAGCTGCAAATCAGTCAAAATTATATACCATGTTAACCAAATGAAGGATAAAAACCATGTGATCAACTTAATTGATCCAGAGAAAGCCTTTAACAAATTCAATATACATTTATGATTAAAAAAATAACTCTCAAAAAAGTGGGTAGAGAAGGAACGAACCTCCACATAATAAAGGTCGTATATGAAAAGCCCACAGATAACATTATGTTCAATGATAAAACTTGGAAAGTTATTTCTCTGAGATCAGAAACTAGACAAGAATGCCCACTCTTGCCATTTGTATTCAACATATTATTAAAAGTTTGAACCAGAAGAAATAGGCAACCACAGGAAATAAAGGCATCGAAATCAAAAAGGAAGAGGCAAAGCTGTCACTATTCGCAAATGACATATTATTTATAAACAATCCTAAAGACTCTATAAAAAACTGTTAGAAATAATAAATCAATTCAGTAAAGTTGCAGGATGCAAAATCAGTATACACAATGTAGATTGGAGCACATATATTTATTTTCTTTAAGTTTACTGGGATGTCAATTGTTAGCAAAGTTAGGCAGGTTTCAAGTGTACAATTCTGTAATATATAATCTATATATCACATTGTGTGTTCATCACCCAGAGTTAGTTCTCCTTCCATCACCATATATTTGATCCCATTTACCCTCATCTACCACCCCTCTTCCCCCTTACCCTCTAGTAACCACCAAACTATTGTCTATATCCATGAGTTTTTGTTTCTTTATTTGTCTGTCTTGGTTCCTTTTTTTTCCCCAGTTTTATACCCCACATTTCAGTGAAATCATATGGTTCTTGACATTTTCTGTCAGACTTATTTCACTAAGCGTAATAATATAAAGATCCATCTATGTTGTTGCAAATGGCACTATTTCATCTTTTCGTATGGCAGAATAGCATTCCATT
>NW_017731667.1:436993-469196 GCF_001890085.2 Hipposideros armiger | reverse complement strand
CATCTATGGAAGGACACTTTGGTTGTCTTCATGTCTTGACCACTGTAAAGAAAGCTGCAATGAACATCAGAGCACACATATCTGTATGGATGTTTTCAGATTTGTTGGGTATATGCCCAGGAGAGGGATTGTTGGGTCGTATGGTAGTCTTAGTTTTAATTTTTTGAGGAACCTCCACACTGCCTTCCATAGCAGCTACACCAATCTGCATTTCCACCAACAGTGTATGAGGGTTCCTTTTTCTCCAGAGCCTCTCCAACACTTGTTATTATCTGTCTTGTTGATGATAGCCATTCTAACTGGTGTGAAGTGATAACTCATTGTGGTTTTTATTTGCATTTCTCTGATGATTACTGATGTCAAGCATATTTCCATATGTCCATTGGCCATCTGTACGTACTCTTTGGAGAAATCTTTATTCAGGTCCTCTGCCCAGTTTTTAATTGGATTGTTGGTTTCGTTGTTGTTGTTGAGTTGTATGGGTCCCTTGTATATTTTGGATATTATCCCCTTATCAAAGGCATTGTTAGCAAATATCTTCTCCCAGTTAGTTTATTGCCTCTTTATTTTGTCAATGGTTTCTTTTGCTGTGCAGAAGCATTTTAGATTGGTATAGTCCCATTCATTTATTTTAGCATTTATTTCCATTGACTTTGAGGTCAAATTCATAAAATCCTCTTTCAACTCAAGGTCCATAAGTTAATACCTATGTTGTCTTACATGGAGTTTATTGTTTCAGGTCTTATGTTTAGGTCACTGATCCATTTTGAGTTAATTTTGGTACACAGTGACAGATAACAGTCTACTTTCATTCTTTTGCACATGGCTTTTGAATTCTCCCAGCACCATTTATCAAAGAGCTTCATTTACAGTGGCCAAAACATGAAAGCAACAAAAGTGTCCTTCTATAGGCGATTGGATAATAAAGTTGTGATATATATATACACAATGGAATACTATTCTGCCATCAGAAAAGATGAAATAGTGCCATTTGCAGCAGCATAGATGGGTCTTAAGATTATTATGCTAAGCAAAATAAGTCAGACAGAAAAAGTTGAGAACCATGTGATTTTACTGATATGTGGGATATAAAACTGAAAGCAACAAAGGAACAAGACAAACAAATAAAGAAACAAAAACTCATAGATATAGACAATAGTTTAGTGGTTACCAGAGGGTAAGGGGGTAGTGGGTGGTAGATGAGGGTAAATGGGATCAAATACATGGTGATTGAAGGAGAACTGACTGAGTGGTGAACACACAAAGTGATATATAGATGATATATTACAGAATTGTACATGTGAAACCTATGTAACTTTACTAATCGTTTTCACCCCAATGAACTTTACTTTAAAAAAATCAATATACACTAATTTGTTGCACTGATATATAGTAATAATAAAGTATTAAAAAGAGAAATTAAGAAAACAATCCCACTTACAATTGCCTTAAAAAAAGAATAAAGTATATAGGAATAAATTTAACCAAGAAGGTAAAATACCTGTACACTGAAACTTTAAGACATAGATGAAAGAAATTGAAGAAGACACAAGTAAGTGGAAAGGTATTCTGTGCTCATGGATTGGAAGGATTAATATTGTAAAATGCCCACACTACCCAGAGCTATATACAGATTTAATACAACCCCTATTAAAATCCCAATGGCATTTTACACAAAAATAGAACATATGATGCTGAAATTTGTGTGAAACCACAGAAGACACCAAATAGCCAAAGCAATAAAAAGAAAAACAAACCTGGAGACATCATGCTCCTTGATTTCAAGCTATTATTATAATGCTATAGTAGACAAAACACTAAAAGAGAGAAATAGAGAGAGATGTACACAATAGAGAGCGCAAAAATAATGTGGTGCCTATATGGTCAATTAATCTATGACAAATGAGCCAAGGTTACACTTTGGGAAAAGGACGACCTCTTCAACAAAAGGTGGGAAAACTGGACAGCCACATGCAAAAGAAAACAAAAACTGACCACTATTTTACACCATACACATAAAAATGAACTCAAGATGGATTAAAGAACAAAAGATCTGAAACCATAAAATTCCTAGATGGAAACATAGTCAGTAACCTCTTTTACATCAGTCTTGGCAAGGAATCTTTGGATTTGACACCAAAGCAAAGGAAACAAAAGCAAAAATAAACAAATGAAAATACATAAGACTAAAAAGCTTTTGTACAGCAAAGGAAACCATCAACAAAATTAAAAGGTAACTTACTGAATTGGAGAAAATATTTGCAAATCACATATATGATGAGGGTTAATTTCCAAAAAATATAAAGAACTCATACAATTCAATAGCAACAAACAAACAAACAAACAAACAAACAAACAAAAACATTCTGATTAAAAACTGGGCAGAGAATCTAAATAGACTTTTTTCCAAAGAAGACATACAGCTGGCCAGCAGGTACATTAAAAGATGCTCAATATCACTAACTATCAGGGATATGCAAATCAAAACCACAATGAGATGTTGTCTCACTTCTTTCAGAATGGCCATTATCTAAAAAGACAAAAGGTATATTAGTGAGGATTTGGAAAAAAGGGAAACCTAGTGCACTGTTGGTGGGAATTGGTGCAGACACTATGGAAAACAGCAAGGAGGTTTCTCAACACATTAAAAATAGGACTACCATATGATTCATCGATTCCACTTCTGGGTATTTATCCAAAGAAAACAAAAACACTAACTCAAAAAGGTATATGTACCTGTATGTTCATTGCAACATTATTTAAAATAGCTAAGATATGGAAACAACCTAAATGTCCATTGATGGGTGAGTGGAAAAAGAAAATGTACGTATATATAAAATGGAATACTCTTCAGCCCTAAAAAAGTGAAATCTTTTCATTGTGACAACATGGATGGACCTTGAAGGCATTATGCTAAGTGAAATAAATCAGACAGAGAAACACAATTATCATATGATCTCACCTATATTTAGAATTTTGAAAAAAACAAGCTCTTAGATACAGAGAACAGATTGGTGAGTGCCAGTGGCGAGGGGCGGTGGGGGGTGAAATGGATGAAGGAAGTCAAAAGGTACAAATTTCCATTTATAAAATAAGCAAGCCTTGGGAATGTAATATACAACATGGTGACTGACTATGTATTATTGGGTTGTTGTCAGAAAAGTCATGACACATTTTTGCAATGAAAAACAGAAAAAATACATCATGACTTTTCCGACAACCCAATACATATTTGTAAATTGCTAAGTAAGTACAACTTAAAAGTTCTCATGTCAAGAAAAAATTTCTGTAACTATGTAGGATAATGGATGTTAGCTAGGCTTATTGTGGTGATAATTTTGCAATATATACAAATATTGAATCATTGTTATACACCTGAAAGTAATATAATGTATGTCAATTATACTACAATAAAATAAAAAAATAAAATTAAAAATTAAAAGGTGACCATGATACAAGAGATTTTTTGCCTTGGAAGAAGAAAAATTGTTTTGCATAATTTTTTAAAGGATGTTCGTCAAGTGACATACTAAAATAGAATCTATTGAATCCAGATTTCCATATTATTTCAGTAGGAGTCCTAAGTGTTGGGAGAGAGGGCAATTGTATAGGAAAATAAATATAATATAAAGAAGAAACCAAGATAAGTCAGAAATAATGTAAAATAGATAACAAAAAACAGTAGGAAATATTGAAACAATTCCAATCATTAGCAACACCTTGTCAGTTACGGACAGAAGGATCTGCCTAGTGAAGAAGAGCTGAATCAGGCATCAGGAAAGGGATTGAAACCATCAAGCTCATATTAAATAATGTGTGCTGGCAACCCCAGGAGTCTGGCATCTGGAAGCAGCCAGAATGAGTTTTTAAATCACTTTTATTAGAACTCCTCAGCTGCAGGTAATGGCTTAAGGGCGGCAGAACATGCAGATTTAAAGGAAATGCAATCTTATTATTTTGTAGCTTTGTCTCTCTTGACTTCCTTACAGAAATCCTTGAAAATGTTTCTGTCACCTGCATGCCCAGCACATTTTCTTGTCTTTCACACATTTTCTCCTCTCCTTCCCAGTATCACTAGATCTTGGAAAGGTATGCTTATTCCACTTGCAGTTTTCTTATGTATTCTTATTCATTTTTCACAAATTAGCACTTCAACAACATAAAGTCCATTGAATCTCTTTGCTTAATTTTCTTTAAGGGCAATCACATTGCCCTTAAACTTCTACCTACCTGTGGTAATCAGTGTTGTCTCTGGCTATCAATCAGCATAATCTTGGCCCCATGATTATTTTTGGTGTTAATAATCAATCTCAAGTCCAGACTAGTACATAATATACATGCAGACTCATAGTATCTCTTTAACACTTGAGGAGCTATCTTTTGTGGAAAATACCTTAGGCTCAACATTCATACTTCTGACATTGAAACAATAATGAAACTAATTATGTACATGAGATTCAAAACCAGCGAAACAATTAATTTACACAAAATGATGACCTACGTTTGTCTTGATTATTATAATGAAAACAGTAAGCTGTGTTACATGTGTTGTTGCTTCAATCTTCTGATATTTTACTTATGTTGCTGTCTTCTTGAAGAACTACCCATTCATTTGGCTGCTTCCATGGAAATTTATGAGTAGACTGGGGGCATATTAAATAAAAGAAATCATAACGACAGGAAGAGAATCCCTGCCATAGTAACAGCTGGGTCATCCCAGGAACCCTGACCATTTCCAGGGTTTTGACATCCTAAGGGAAAGGGATATTTCACCATCTTTACTGTCCTGACATTAAAGACTACCTTCTCATTGACAGCTTACTTGTTTTGTTGTTGTTGTTTGCTTGTTTGTTTGTTTTTACAAACTGTGTCCCAATCCAAACTTTCATCTATTCATACCTAGGGAAAAAGACCCTATTGAAAACTGGAAAAAACCCTGAAAATTGTGACTAAACACATATTACTTTCCCAGTAAGTACATCCAATAAGTACATCATCTCTCTTTAAATTATGATATACAATTTACCTTTCTTCCTAATTGATTTAGAACTAGTTTTACAATACCTTTGGTCTTGAAAAATGAACTGAACTTGGTCTAGTAATATTTTTTCATTTAATATGAAAGTCATGAAATATTTAGTGACAACAAGGTACATAGCTTATTGTTCCTGGTTGTTATCTACCCACACAGAACTTGAAATCTAAAAGGTAAGCATAATGGTGAAGTTTCTTTTAACATCAGCAGCAGCAGAAGTATCACAAAAGCCTGCACAGTACTATAGAGTTTTAGTAGCACATTCATATCATGACATACAGAGGGTGCCAAAAAAATGTGTACACATTTTAAAAAATGAATTAAAGTTTATGGGGGTGACAATTGTTAGCAATTATATAGGCTTCAAGTATACAATTCTGTAATACATCATTTATATATCACATTGTGTGCTCACCACCCAGATTCAGTTCTCCTTCCATCACCATGTATTTGACCCCTTTTACCTTCATTTACCACCTCCTTCCCCTCTTACCCTCTGGTAACTACTAAACTGTTGTCTGTGTCTATAAGCTTTTGTTTCTTCATTTGTGTATCTTGTTCTTCTGTTGCTTTCAGTTTTATATCCCACATATCAGTGAAATCATATGGTTCTTGACTTTTTCTCTCTGACTCATTTCGCTTAGCATTATAATCTCAAGATTATTTGTTGTCACAAATGGTACTATTTCATCTTTTCTGATGGGAAAATAGTAATCCATTGTGTATATATATCACATCTTCTTTATCCAATCATCTATCAAAGGAGACTTTGGGTGTTTTCATGTCCTGTCCACTGTAAATAAAGCTGCAATGAACATCAGAGCCCACATATCTGTATGGATAAATGTTTTCAGATTTTTTGGGTAGATACCCAGGAGAGGGATTGCTGGGTCATATGGTATTTCTATTCTTTCTTGAGGAATATCCACACTGCCTTCTGTAGCAGCTGCACCAATCTGCATTCCCACCAATAGTGTATGAGGGGTCCTTTTACTCCACAGCCTCTCCAACACTTGTTATTATTTGTCTTGTTGATGATAGCCATTCTAACTGGTGTGAGGGGGTATCTTATTGTGCTTTTTATTTGCATTTCTCTGATGATTAGTGATGTCAGGAATTTTTTCGTATGTCTCTTGGCCATTTGTATGTCCTCTTTGGAGAAATGCCTATTCAGGTCCCCTGCCCATTTTTTAATTGGATTGTTTGTTTTTTTGTTGTTGAGTTGTATGAGTTCCTTATATATTTTGGATATCATCCCCTTATCAGAGGTGTTGTTTGCAAATATCTTCTCCCATTCAGTTTGTTTCCTCCTTATTTTGTCAATGGTTTCTCTTGCTGTGCAGAAGCTTTTTAGTTTGATATATTCCCATTCATTTATTTTAGTTTTTACTTCCTTTACCTCTGAAATCAAATTCATAAAATCCTCTTTGAACACAGGGTCTGTAATTTTACTATCTATGTTGTCTTCTATGTAGTTTACTGTTTCAGGTCTTATGTTTAGGTCTTTGATCCATTTGAGTTAATTTTGGTACACAATCCAAGAAAGAAAAACTGTATTAAAATTGTAATAGTCAACATTTACCAAAGCAAAGAAGTCACTTTTGACTTCTGCAATTACAATTAGAAGAGACACTCAAAATGGTTACCATCAGCATACAGGCACTTCTGATTATGGCGAACTATTGCTTGAGCAATGTTGAACAAAGTGTCCACTTATATACATTTTTTGGCACTTTGTTTATTAAATTTCACCAGCACCTCATGAAATAACATGTCAGTGATTACTCCTACCATTTTTTGGAGATGAGACTCTGACAGACTTTATATGTAAAATATAGCATTCTTTTACTACCATGGTGCTTTCCATAAGCATGTACCAAAAATATAGGAATAAATTATTAAGCACTTTGAAGAAAAAAAGTTGAGTGAGAGTTGTGGCAATGTAAGCATGACAATTCATGGCAGCCAAGGAAATTAGTTCCACTTGTATAATCACAACATAAATGACTAACATAAGTTTGATAAGGAAAAATTTTGATTCCCATGAAAAGTGTAAAGGCCAAATCTTTCACTGAGGCTTTTTGATCACACTAGCTCTGGATAGGCAATAAGCTTCTTCTCTTATACCAGAAGCTTAGGGTTTTTCCAGGGAATCAAATGATATACAATGGGAAGGGGAGAAGCTCTAGGAAAAGTGTTGATTAGGGTGTTGAAAATTTGCCTAGAGATACTATCAATAAATATCTCTGATACTTCTAGACCCTCAACCTAAAAGCAATCCAATTTTCTCTGGGAAGATCATAGTTTTTGAACACATTGTTTACAGAGGAGTATACAAGTAAATAAATCAGTGTCTGGGCATAAAAGCAGTCAGTCGACTGAAACTAAATAATTTGAAGAAACATTGGAATAGGGAATATTTTGAAAGATATGGGCAGTATGTAGGAATACCACAAGAAAGGATAAGGCAAAATCCTGGTGTTAGTAAAGAGTGAGAAGAGGTCTAAATGGGCCAGGGAGATGAATGGTGACAGCAACATTGAGATGGAGTAGTTATATGGCATCATTACAGATGCAGCTAGTCTGTGGTGATGGCAAAGGGAGGGAGTATGGAAAATAACTACCCCAATCTCAATGTCTTCATCTGATTACTTTCTTCATCCTGCCAGAAGGCAAGGATGTCTTTTAATATTGCCATTTAGGTCAAACTCCCAAAGCACAAAGCAAGGTGGAAAGGATGATATGGGGGTTTGGAGGGACATTTATTGGCTTTCAATTGGTTTTTAAATGTAGTTGACTGAAAGGTAAGTTAATTAAAACTAAAACACTATGTAAATTCTCTTGGAACATTTATTTAGAATAGAAATGATAACTATAGAAATATAAGTCAAGTAGTTTCGACTTTAATAGTTTATGTCCCCAAAGTGTTAATCAAAATGTATAAAAACAATGCTGTTAGTTGCTTGTATTCCTCGATCAACTTACCAAAGGCTATTTCATCCATAATGCCCATCAAATAATGTGCCTACTATTGAGGCATTATGGGGTATTTATTTATTAAAAGCATGAGATTTGGAATCCAACAGACCTGGGGTTGAAATATTACATAATTGTTGATTTTTCATGTGATTTTCACCAAGTTAGCTAACTTCTCTAAGCTCCATTTCTACATCTATGAATTGGGGATAATAACAGTAAATATTTCATAGAGCCATGAGGACTAAATAAGTTAACTATGATATGTCTAATACAGTGTTCAGTTCATAAAACGCCCCCAATCAAGTTTAGCTGTCAGTAATATTATTAATAGTAGCTCAACTGTATCTATTCACTTTGTTCATCTAAATGAGAGATGGGATCTCCCTAGAAAAATTCCTTCCCAAATATTTCCCTTATAAAGACTGGCAGATCCATACAGAGATTCTCAAACATATGGCCATATGTGTATTTGTAGTTTATTTGCAAGTCAAGTCTCCGTTACTCAAAATCTGTCCATACTAGCAATGAAGGTTAAGCAACATATTTTCTTAATGGGCTGAGAAAACAGGATGACTTTGTCAAACTTTTCTAGTATGTAGGATGGGTCACTCAGTACACAATCACTTTGTCACAAAAGGTAGTTTTTCTGCATGTGGCATTTTTGTTGTTTCCTGCTGTGATGATGAATTTCATTAACTACAATGAAGTATTGAAGAAAAATGTCTGAATCTGTAGTTCTCTATAGTCATTATCACCCAAAAGTGAATTCCAGTTAGTTATCCAAGAAGTTTACCTCTAGTACTCTATTTTACAGATCTCATATATAATCCTTTTTAGTTTTAAAACTACAACTACCAGATTTCTTCATACTATTTGCAAAGGAGGATCAATTCTTATTTACACAGGAGGACTGATTACTCTCATTCAGTTCTCCAGTTTGTGGTTCATTAACAATCACAAATCCTTTTCTTTCAATGTGTCCAGCCATTGCATTGCTCATTAACAGCCATCAAAGGACATAACAGGAAAAATAATAAAATGAAATGCTAACCAACCTCATGGACTACTTTTTTACAGTCTTGGTAAATGACATGATACATTAGGAGGTGATTAAATTTGTGGAATTTTATTGATTTTACACATCCATATCATTCTGCCTCAACACCTACATTAATAAATCCTAAACTAAATTTTAAAAAATCTTATTCAATGCCCATAAACATCTAGCAATAGTAATCTTCCTATGCAATTAAATTTTAATCAAATTTTGAGTCTAGATCATGTCTCTACAGAAAAAGTTGAGAACCATATGATTTCACTGACATGTGGTATATAAAACTGAAGAAAACAAAGAACAAAACAAACAAATGAAGAAACAAAAACTCATAGACACAGACAATAATTAAATGGTTACCAGAGGATGAGGGGGAAGGGGTGTGGTAGAAGAGGATAAAAGGGATCAAATATATGGCGATGGAAGAAGAACTGACTGGGTGGTGAACACACCATATGATATATAGAAGGTGTATTATAAAATTGTATACTTGAAACCTATGTAACTTTACTAACAATTGTCACTCCAATAAACTTTAATTAAAAAAAAAATCGTGTTTCTAATACCCTTGTAGTGGAATGAATGAATGAATAAATGAATGAATGAAATTCAATAATAGTTTAAAATTTAAAAATATAAAAAATAAGTTAAAATTACTCATAGATCATTAAAATATAATATACATGTATATATGTGTGTATTTATTATGTGTATTTGTATGTGTGTATGCATGTTTGTATATGTATATGTATAAAACCCTGACACTCACAGTTTTAGACATTCCATTCCTACTTTCCAGTGGAAAGCACTGTTAACAATTTGCTTTTTGTCCTTCATATTTTTCCTCATGGTTTTATAGACATAAAATATATTCATGATGGCTTTAATATTTTATATGTGTTATTTGCAAAAATAGAATATTATAGTTTTCCATTTTCATTAACGATAAGACATGGACAACTTCACAGACTAGCACACATAGTTCTACAACATTCTTTTATAATGGCTGCATAATATTCCATTGAATAACTGTATCATTCCCTTATTAATGGACATTTAAGCTCTTCTCAGTTTTTTTGTTTGTTTTGCTATTTCCAAAATAGCTTAATAGCTATTCTTGTACATGAATATTTTTATTTATTTATCTTATTATTGTTATTTTAAAGAATATAATCTTATATGTGAGGCAGCTGGTTTATTGCAGAGTATGTTTACATTTTAATAAATGCTTCCCAATTGTCTTCCAAAGAGTTTATACCAATTTACATTCCTCCCCTGCCAACAGTGTATGAGAGTTCCCAGGCACTTGTGCTTTAGTGGATTAGAAAATATTCCCTTTCTACCTCAGAGATAAAACTGGTAAGGATGTTATCTCTGTACATGGAGTAGTATGTATGTGTGTGTGTGTGTGTGTGTGTTCTAGTTTGTCTTCACATTTATATACAATCCAGGTTTGATAATATTTTAAATGTGTTGGGTGTATGGATGATGTCTAACTCTAATGGTGTAAACCCCATGGTGACAAGCATTCTGTGTTCTCATGCATTCTGTGGACAGCTCAGCAACTGTTTGCCTTGATGCTGAGAACAGCATTCTGCTAGAATCTGTGCTAACAGACATCATTAGTCATCCAGTCTGTTCCATGGGGCTGAATTGTTTGTTGAAATAAGCCATTAGGAGTAATAAAGCAATGTAAAACTAGGATAATTTTTCTTGAGTTTGCTAATGCTAAACAAACACATACTCTGTCAAGGCAACCAGTAAGCAGTATGAGAATGCTGCTTACTTGTGCTCACAGGTGGCAGCAAAATCAATTAGCCTGTTTTACCCACAGTGAGCTAGTGATGTTGACCTACTTTATAAAACTACATGACATCAACTTGGGAAAATATAAAATCTTTCATTCTGTGTTTTCCATAGAATGTCTCACAACTAGTCCAATTCTCTACGCTTCATTGTAGTAAATGTAACTCTTGATTAATAGCCTAATTTCCTCTGAAATGCCCAAAAGACTTTTAATAATACTATCTCAGGTCTCACCATACATGAGAACCATACACAAATAATGTGCTTATCTTTGAGAAGTAATAAAGACCAAAAATGTAACAGATGTTATCCTCATCTTTGAAATAAGGCAAAATATGTACAGAGTTATTTGGTATCTTTGTAGCAGCATCTTTTTAAAAAATTCAAAGTGTTAGACACAACCAAAATATTCAGAAGTTACTTATTGATTGTGTAAATTATGGCACAAGTGAAGAGTGAAATATTTTGCAATCATTATTAACAAAAATGATACTTTGGAAAAGTAGCTGATGAAAAGGAAATTTTTTCATTGTAAGCTCTTTAGCTTACAAAAGAAATGTGTTGCAATATGTATAGAATTTAATTTCATATAACAAAATATATGTAAATACCCAGAAATATGAGTGCAAGTTAATAGTAGTTATTGTTGAGTAATAGTATTGTGAGAGATTTATATTTTCTTTTTTGAGTTTCTCCAAATATTCTAAAATAAGTAATTCCAAACGTGTTTACATAAGACATGAGAGAAAAAAATCTTAAAATGAAAAGACACTGGAATGTGCTATCCAAGAAAGTTATGAGACTTCCATCCTGAGGGATATTGCAGATGATAATAGGCTTGAATTTTGTTTTATCTGAAGATGGGTAACTTAGACCTCATGATTTCATGGGCATTGGTATCAGACCTTAGTACAAATCCCAGCTCTGACATTTACAGGTAAGTTGCTTTGGGTCAATTGTATCACCAGTTTGAGCCATAATTTTCTCATTTGTTAAATGGGTATAATAACACCAATCCTGCACAATTTCTGTGAGGACTAAACAATATAATTTAAGTAAAATCATTACTTCACACATGCCCAGTACATATTAGGTATGGCAGAGGTGGGATATGTATTCACCAATCCTCTTTTCCTAGCCTCCTGGTACACAGCTAATCTACATTTCTCAGCCTCAATTACATTCATGGGTAGTAATTTTATAGAATTGTGACCATTGTAATGTAGCTTATGTATACCAATTCCAGGCCTGGCCTATAAAAATCTCCTGCAAAATCTTCCACTCTCTCTGCATCTGCTAGAAAGAGGGCAGTGCCACTTGTTGAAGATTGCAGAGCCTCCAACAGACTGGATTCTAAAATACCAGATCAGGAACACCATGTTTCCTTCCTCTGTTGAGCATTACAAGAGTAATAAATTCTATTGGGTAAAGCCATAGGAATTCTTAAATCTATTTATTACAGCAGCTAGTGTTACCTTAACTAATAGAAGGTACTTATTAAATGATAGCTGGAATCACTACTAACATTTCTCCTAATTCTGTGATTTCCCTACTTACAACTGAATTGAAATGCAAGTGAGTGGAGTGGGAGTAAGGGCCAGAATTAAAAAGAAAATTTGTAGTAAAGCTGGAACATGACCTATAATGACTAGCATGCCATTTGAATACCCCAAACGGACTGGATCTCAGGGAAAGGAAAAGCTTATATAGAAATACGGTCTACTGAAGCAAGTGCTTCAGAGAAGGCACATATCTTGCCACATCCATCTTAAGGTTCACACAAAACCCTTCTACACAAAGAGACAGCTGACATACCACCTCCAAAAGTATCTTTTAAATGCTACAGTCCAGTTCGAACATGTGGCCTTTTTCTTTCTGCTCAGTATAGAATCAAACTCTCGTAAAATTAAAGTGTATGTTACCTTTGCCTTAAGAATGAGGCATAAGGGATGGCCGAGTGGCACGATGGTTAAGAACTGGCTTGGGACGCCAGAGGGCCCCGGTTCGGTTCCCACATATGAGGGCCAGTGACACTGCCCTCCACAGCTAAGATGCTGAACAACAGCTTAACCTGGAGCTGGGTTGCCGTGAGTCGCCAGCGATGGCGTAGGCTGCAGCTCCTGTGGCAGTGGATTGCCATGGGCTACCGTGTATCCAGCAGCCAGCGTGAGTGGCCAGCAGCCACAGTGAGTGGCCGTCCAGAAGCCGGCGACTGACCTGCCTCACTTGGGAAGAGCGCAATGATGGTGCCAATTTGGGCCAGTGAAGCAACGTCCTCCACAACTAGACTGAAGAACAAAAAGGACAGCAACTTGTCTGTTCCCCTTCCCCCAATTCCCCAGAATTGTTCCCATCCCCCATTCCCCCAATACAAAAATCTTAAAAAAAAGATTGAGGCCTAATCTCAAAGATCTGGCTAGTTGTGGTCATGAAAGATTCCCTAGACTCATTCCCACAGCAATATGCCTTTCAGAGTAAGTAATTCCTACATCTGTGTACTTTGTAAAGCCCTTTGGGATGCAAAGCCTTCTGTCATTGTCAGATGTTCTTTAGATTATTAGACAGAGTGACAAAATAAAAGTTGTTCTAAATGCTACAAGTCTCTAAGGACATAGGCAATGCTCTGTAATAATAAAAAAAGAAATTGCAGTAAGCCATGCAAAACCTCTGCTACAGGCACTATAACAAAAGTTCAGGTTTTGGTTGTCTGTCCTATAAAGTCTTAGTCTTATTTAGGCATAGAATCTATGCCCTAAATTAGTACACAATGTTCAGATGCTGGTAATTTCAGCTATTTTTAAAACCTGGTGAAAATGTCTCCTGCTTCCAGACACTTGAAGTGAACATTTCAAATCCCCATACAAATGATGTATGTAATTACATTACTGTATAATAAATGCAGTTGTGAGATGAAATGGAATAGGTTTCAGCAGAAGAGTCCAAGAATTTCAACACATAATGATACATTCTCAGTTCTGCAGTTCAAAACGAGATATAATATGGCACAGACTTCCGATGATCCACATTAGAGGAAAAAAAGCCTCAAGCAATAGACTGATGCAATGAATAGTAACAAAAATATCTGAATGCTACACTCTGATTATCAAATTCTGTACTTAATATGAGCACCACCATTCCCAAACAGGGTCAAAAGTTTAAAGGGAACATTACAGAAAATTAGACACCAGAGAAAGTTATAACTAACTAGGTCAGAAGAGTTCAGAGTGTCAAAAATCAGAATGTCTATAGAAGGGCAGGAAAATGTCACCAGCCTACAAGAAGCAAATGATGATTCCATAAAAGTTGATTATTCTAAAGGATGGGATTGTTGGGAGTAAGCAAGAAAATTGATTCCTGGCACTTTAAAAGTAAAAATAAAATAACTTACCTGCCCTACAGGTTTGTGCGAAATTATACTCCAAATAAATTAAAGCAATTATCAGGCCAGTGGCTGTAAAAATTGTGCTGAAGAATCCCCTCTCTCAATACTTCTTTCCCATGTTTTCTTCCATCTGCCAGGCCTCTCATTTCCTGTTGTGAAATCTCTGCATATTGTCATTTGAAAATCTAGTTTTGATCTGTTTAAATGTGCTTTTTAAAGTTTAGAATGAAAACTATGTAATTATGTTTATATTTTTATATTTCTTTACTTTTTGATGTAATAGTTCATTGGTTCCAGTTTAACTAAATATCACATATTTGTTATTTAAAAAATAAATTATTTCATAGAAAAAAATGATTGCTTTTTTATTAGTTTCAGGTGGTGTACAAAACTACTCAGTGATTAGACATTTATATACCTCACAAAGTGATAACCCCAATAAGTATATGACCCATCTGACACTGTACATAGTTAGAACAATATTATTCACTACATACACTATGCTGTACTTTATATCTCCGTGACTATGTGTTTTAATTATAGTTGACATTCAATATTACTTTCTTTAGCTTTAGGTGTACAGTATAGTGGCTAGACATTTACATAATTTCTGAAGTGATCCCCACAAAAAATCTAGTGCCCATCTGACACCATACATAGTTTTTATAATATTACTGACTATATTCCCCATATTGTACCTCATATCCCTGTGATTATTTTCTAACTACTAATTTGTAGTTCTTAATCCCTTCTTCTTTCTTACCTAGTCCCCCATGTCCCCTACCATCCAGCAACCACCTGTCTGTTCTCTGAGTCTGTTTCTGTTTTTATTTTGTTCTTGAGATCATATGGTATTTGTTTGTCTCTGTCTGACTTATTTTACTTAGCATAATACCCTCTGTCTCCATCTATGTTGTTGCAAATGGTAAGCTTTCATTCTTTCTTTATGGCCAAGTTGTATTCCATTGTACATATGTACCACCTCTTCTTTATCAAAGTATCTATAGATGGGTGTTTTGGTTGCTTCCATATCTTCGCTATTGTAAATAGTGCTGCAGTAAACATAGGGATATATATATACATATATATATAGATATATATATATATATATATATATATATATATATATATATATATATATATATATATTGAATTAGTGTTTTTCAAATTCTTTGGATAAATACCCAGGAGTGCAATTGTTGGGTCATGAAGTAGTACCACTTTTTTATTGTTTGAGGAGTGTCCACACTGTTTTCCATCATGGCTGCACCAACTTGCAATGTCACCAACAGTACACAAGGGTTCCTTTTTCTCCACACTCTTACCAACACTTGTTGTTTTGTTGATTTATTGATGATGGCCATTCTGACAAGTGTGAGGTGATATCTCATTGTGGTTTTTACTTGCATTTCCCTGATGATTGGTGATGTTGAGCATCTTTTCATTTGTCTGTTGGCCATGTGTATGTCCTCTTTGGGAAACTGTCTATTCAGGCCCTCTGCTCACTTTTTAATTAGATTGCTTGTCTTTTTTGGTGTTAAGTTGTATGTGTTCTTTATAAATGTTGGATGTGGCCCACCTTTATGATGTAATCTAAACCTAATTACCTCACAAAGTCTCCACCTCTAAACACCATCACATTGGATGTTAAAGTTTCAACATATGAATTTGGGGGTAAGACAAAAATTTAGTTCATAACACATAGTTAAGAGAACAACAAATGGTGAGGCACTCTAACACTAATAATAGTGGAAATCTAGTACCACCTCTAGTTAGAGGGAAATAGTTTTATTTGAATCAAGTGAAAGCTGGAGCCATAGAGGAAGGAGGAACTAACTGCCTAGTGGGAGACAGAGAGGTAGAGGGACAGAGCTACTGCCTGAGAAATGAGACTAAGGCTGGGAAGAAGTACAGAAATGCTTTGACTTTGCTCTCCCTCTTCCTCCATTCCCTAGTTATTGGCTTCCATTGACTGAATGTCATAGAACTAGAGAGCCAGTGATCCAAGGGGATAGTTATTTGGTGTCAGCTTCCCAAGGCACAGAACAAGAGAGAAGAGGAGAGATTGAGTCTAGTAAGCCAATGAAGAACAATTAGCACAGAAGAATTTTGCTCAGGAAGAAAAAAATAATCTCAGAGATTTAAAAATGCATATGTGGTCAATGTAAATCTTGTGAACTAATTTTTAAAGGCATATGGCTGAAAAGTCCTCACCTTAGCCCTGTCGCTCAGACAAGCTTTTCCCAAACTAGTGCAGATAGCTGTCCAGTAATTCTCCTGATAAATATCACAAAGTGGAAATGTCACCATTCCCCATAATAGAACAATTGCAACCCTGTTATTTAAATTAATCTGATAGATGTCTGTCATGTTGTCTCTCCTATTAGGTGGTGAGCTTTTTCTTTTTCTTTTTCAGCTGAGCCATCCTGCCACCTGTTGGCAGCTCAGTAGCTGCTCAGCTTGGGCCAGGACTTGAACTGCTGTTTCTCAGAGCTCAAACTCTTGAGTGACCTCTTAACCAACTGAGCCACTCAGCCGGCCCCGGTGGTGTGCTTTTTAACATGTATTCTAAGTAATTTCACTACTATATATTCTTTGTGTGTTAGTCTTATTTTTATGCAAGATAAGTTACTGCAAATTTAACAACTTAAAACAGCAAAAATTTATTATCTTATAGTTTCCATGGATATGACCTGAAATCAAGGTGTCATCCAGGCTGAGTTCCTATATGGAGGATGTGAGGAAAATGTCTCTACCTCATTCATTCTTAAAGTTGGCAGAATTCAGTTCCTGGTGGTTGTAGGTCTGAGGTCTCCATTTCTTTACTGGCTATCAGTCATGGGCTACTCTCATCTCCTGAAGGTCACTCACATTCTCCATCTTCAAGCCATTAATATTGCACCAAATCTTTTTTATGCTTCAAATATTTGACTTATTCACTCTGAACTCTAGACTTAGTTTTAAAGAGCTCATATGATGAAATCAAGCCCATCTGAATAATCTCCCTATCTTAAGGTCAACTAACTGGGGATCTTAATTATACCTGAAAAATTCCTTTAGTCATGTAATGTAACATAACCAAGAGAACGATATCTCATTATATTCACAGGTTCTACCCACACTCAAGGGGAGGAGATTATATAAGGAATGTGCACATCAGAGGGAAAAAAAATTGGAAGCCATCTTATAATTCTGAGTACCACACAATGAGAGATCAATAGATTTGTATTGACTAACCTGATATCTTTTTTCCTTAATTCTGAAATGTTCTATCCTTCAGCCTCCAGGAAAACAAAGCGTGTTGTCTGATCATCAGCTTTAAATGTACCATCCTGTTCTTCAAACTTATTTAGCTATATATCTCTTAGCTTTTGAATTTCTAATTGAATTATTTCATTTCCTCTAACCTATTTCCATATGCTCACCTATAAAACACATTCAAATTTCAATGTATCTCCTCAATCTTCTTCAATTTTTTTCATATGTCTTTCACATTGGGGGGTTAAGGTTTGTTTTTAAAGTTACTTACACTAGAATACTTCTTGAATGTCTGAAAGCCTTTTTGGCCAGTCGATTGTGGTTCTCATGGTTGTTTAAGTCCTTTAAAAGGGCAGGTATGACCATTAGAAAACTAAATTTAGTCATTAAGTACAACTTTGTATCAAGTAACTGAAAATGTTGATGAAATATAGTAGTTGTAACCAAGAGAATAAATAGACAGGAGACAGTGTTAGGAATCAACAGATTTCCTTATTGGATTTCATGGTATCATTGAATCACCAAGTGATGCTGGAGGATGTTTGAGAACTTTGATGATCACAATTAGTTCACCTCTGCAACAGGTTTTCATGATTTACTGTTCTTGCTAGCACTTCTCAATTGCCCTGAGGATAGGAGAAAAAATATTTATGGGTAAGTGCGTCAAACACTCTTATTATTGTTTTCTAACTAAAATCAAATAATCAGTTGAAAATCACTTATGGTAACAATTGAATTATAGTGAAAACAAGTCTGAGAATATATTTTTGCCTCAATTACTGACTGATAGATTTAAACTATTGGCTCCCTGGGATCTCTAAATTAGGGTTCAGAGAAAAAAATTGCTCCAGAAAGCATCACATAATCACAATTGCCAACGATTACATTTACTTGATAATTTTAGTAGACAGTCCATAAGACACCACCCCCTGTGAGGGAAGGCAAAGCATGTCAAATACTGTCTTACTATTATTTACAGAAATTGCTCTTATTTTACAAAATTTACATTCATGCCTTGAGGTGTTCCAATGAGAAAACATTCATACAAAATATTTTAAATGTTTTCTAGTCTGTTTTTTATAAGATTAGACTTTACTATGGAACATAGAGTGTCACAATTAAAACCAATCTTAATTGTGTTTTCCAGGATATGTTAAACTGTGGAATGAATTGGAGGGGGAAAAAAGCCTCTTACACTTGGTGCAATGTAGAAAATTGGCAGCAATTCTTTCCTGGGAGATTATTATATTAGGAGTAAAGCAGCATATGAACATGATGTAGCATTTTGAAAAGAAGTGTGCTTGGTTGCTTTTCTAAAGAAAGCAAAAGAAAGAAGGATAGGTAATAAGAAATAGAGGCATTACTCTTAGTCATTTGTTCAATTCCAAAACCAAGTCAGTAGTAACCAGGAGCTATTACTAAGTGGTGATGTGTTTTGACCTGTGAGAAATAAGTTTCTAGAACCTGTCCAGTTTCTAATCTACATCAATTGTCACTGTTTTTTGGAAAGAATGGGCACAGATATTTAACATCCTCCTCACCTCTAGGGGTTGATTTTTCAGTAGGGTTATGGCCCATTGATATGGTAGTGGAGAAAATTGCAATGTAGATGTGTCTGTGTGACATTCTATAAATAGTTGTCCCATAAGTCAAGTTTCAATTGACCCAGGGTTATCTGAAAAGGTTGATCAAATTAATGCACTTAGGTATGAATAATTCATAGCTTCCTTTCCTAAATAAATTGGAGAAAACTTTACAGAGGGACAGAAGGGAAAGATAAGAAATGCTAATCAATATTCTGTGAGCCACCTATGGATGACTAAGAATCATTAATTAAAGTTCCACTCAACTATAGAAAAAAACCACACAACTACTGTGACTCTAATTGTTAACTTCCATTAGAGGCAAGAACAATCAGACATACACATACAGATACAAAGAAAATGGTACTTGCTTCTGATATACTGAACAGAACACACACACATGTATCAGATAGGGGTTAAAATTTATTCCATGAGAGGCTACTACTGACAGATTCTAACTCCAGTTTCTGTCAATCTTCAGGCCCCTTTGAAGGAATTAAACTGTAACATAGCACTAGATGCACCCCTCATTCTCTCCTTTCCCTAGGGGAGAAATCACAGCCAAAGGGATCTCTCTTTGTGTTGACCTGTGCCTACTTGGGGAAGGGGAAGACACAGGCAAACTAAAACTGTTCTTCATATATGTTTCAATGAGGTCCTTTTCAGTCCTGTGCTCATTTAGGGCACTGCAACTTCTTAACTGGATTCTTGGGTTTTCTCAAAGTTATTGTAGTCTGAATACACATATAGTTATTAAATCTGTGTTTCTGTGGGGGTATAAGGGTTGGGCCAGGATGTGAAGAAATTGAAACATTTGTACACTGTTGGCGTGAAAGTAAAATTGTGCAGCCCCTATGGAAAACAGTTCCTCAAAAATTTAAAAATAGAACTACCATATGATCCATCAATCCCACTCCTGGGTATGTATCCAAAATAATTTAAATCAGGATCTTATAGAGAAACCCACAGTCCCATATTCACTGCAGCATTATTTACAAGAGCCAAGACATTGTAGTAACCCAAATGTTCATCATCAGACAAATGGGTAAATAAAATGTGGTATATACATAACATGGAATACTATTCAGCCTTTAAAAAGGAGGGAATCCTACCACTTGTAATAACATGGATTGATCTACTGGGTTGTCAGAAAAGTCATGAGGGATTTTTGCAATGAAAAACAGAAAAAATACCTCATGACTTTCCCAATAACCCAATAGAATACATTAAGTCACTGAAGGACAAATACTGCATGATTCTACTTATATGAGGTATCTAAAAGGATAAAACTCAAGGAAGTATAAAATAGAATGGTGGTAAGGGCCAGCTGAGTGGCTCAGTTGGTTAAGAGGTCGCTCAAGAGTTTGAGCTCTGAGCAACAGTGGTTTGATGCCCGGCCTGAGCTGAGTTGCCCGCTGAGCTGCCAACAGGTGGCAGGATGGCTCAGCTAAAAAAAAAAAATAGAATGGTGGTTGCCAGGGCATGGGAGGAGGGAGAAATGAGGAGCTGTTATAATTGACTATAAAGTTACATTTATACAAGATGAATATATTTTAGAGATCTTCTGTATAACACAGTGCCTATAGTTAACCATACAGTGTTGTGCACTTAAAAATCTGTTACGATGGTAGATCTCGTAATAAGAGTTCTTACCACAAAAAAAGCAAAGGGACACCAAGAAACTTCTGGAGGTGATTAATATTTATTTACTTTGATTTTGATGATGGTATCATGGGTGTATGCATATGTCCAAATTCATCAAATTATGCACCTTAAATATGTGCAGTTTTTTTTTTGTTACAAACAAGGTAAAGGAACATAACAGGATTATGATCTTTTGTGCTTCTTCCCTTTTCAGTAGATTGAGCACACTTAAAGACAACAATGTGGGTATTCAGTTGAAGAAAAGCTAACTCTTGGAAAACAAAAAGCCAAGATGGAAAACTATTTTTCTTTTGGCTGAACTTAGACAGAGCATATAGTCTTCAGTTTATCACGGGCCCCATTGCTCTCCACTATCCCACACTAGGATTTCCACATGCACAGTATATGTCTGGTCATTAAGGGTTTATCTTACATTCCCAGGAATAAATAGATTTCTTACTTATTGGCCACACACTGTGCTGCCGCTGGCTTTTCCTTTGGAACCTTTGGGTACTTAGCCCAAGGATAAAGCTCCACAGACATGGATCCAGAACACACTGTCTGAGTTTCAAACCTGTCTTTTTTGTTTACTAACTACATGACCTTGGACAAAAGGCTTAAAATTTCTGACCACAGTTTCTCCATCTATGAAATAGGAATGGAGATAGTGTTAATACCTAACTCGTAGGGTTACTGTAAAAATTAAACAGTGATAGTGCCTGGAACACAGTAAGCACCATATAGACATTGGTTATTATTTTTCTTTTAAGAAAGAGGTCGTGTGTTCTTAATCTGCCCAGAGACTAAAAAGAGGTGACACAGGAGGGCGGAGGAAGCCAAAAGAGAATCAGTCTTGATCTGATTAATTATATGGGGATCAAAAATGAATACCAGTACCAATGAACATGGGGTAAACCAAGTGTTTATACTAAAAGAAGACATTAAATCTTATTTCACATTCTTCGAGCCTTTTATAAGAATTTAAAAGGGATCAATTCTTACTCTTAAAGCATCTTTTAATTCATCTCATAGCATAAATTATTTCATTCATCTGAATGCACTCATAAGATCTGACAGCTTCCTCTCCTTAAGAAATTGTTTTTATTACATGCATTTTTATCATATAAGTTTTCTTGCTATTGGAAACCAATACATGTCCAAAAACAATTTAATTTTGAGTTTTATTTATTTATTTATTTTAAAGATTTTATGGGGGAATTGGGGAAGGGAACAGTGTTGGGGAATTGGGGAAGGGGAGCAGACGGCTACTGTCATTTTGTTCTTCAGTCTAGTTGTGGAGGACGTCACTTCACTGGCCCATGTTGGTATTGTGATCATTGTGCTCTTCCCGGCTGAGGCAGATTGGGTCACTGGGCATTCGACAGTCGCTCATGGCGGCTGATGGCAGCTCACGGCAGCCCACTGCAGCCCCACTGCAGCCTATGCAATCACTGGCAACTCACAGCAGCCCAGCTCCAGGTCGAGCTGTTGTTCACCATCTTAGCTATAGAGGGTGCAGCATCAAATGGCCCTCATGTGGGATCGGAATCAGTGGCCCTGTTGCTCAGAGCTCGCGTTCCCAAGCCAACTCTTAACCAAGGAGCCACTCGGCCAGGTTATGGTGAGGGGACAAACAACCTCAAATCTCTGTGGCTTGACACAATAAATGTTTTATTTCTTGCTTATGCTACATGACCAACATTGGTCAGACAGAGTCATTTCTGTGGTCACTCAGGGACTTACACTGACAGAGATTATGTCTCAAAAGCAATGGCAGGGGGAAGGAAATATGTAAAATCATGTATTGGCCATTAATGTTTCTGCCTTGAAAAGACACATTAGGTTCAGCTTAAATTTCATTAGTTGCAATTAGTCACGTGGCCATGCTTAACTTCAAGAGGACTAGGAAGTGCAATCCTACCATGTGCCGAAAATGATGAGATCTGGAATATTTATGAACAATCCTAATTACTACCACAGATGCTCATCTAATTTATCAGAAAATTAAAAGTCTGTGTCAGATTGAAGCACTTTTAGAAAAATTAGGTCTGATTGTTTTTGCTTCAATACCCATTCTTATCCTGGGTTCCCAGACAGTAAAGTCTGACACAAAATTTCTGTGTTAGTAAAGTTTTGGGAAGTGCAATTTTATAATAGCAGGGATGGGAGAAAACGGAAATGAGATAGGAGAATAAGAAGAGTAATTATGAGAGGGTGCATTAATTAAGAGTAACATGAGGGCCGGCTGAGTGGTGAGTTGGTTAAGATCTGGCTTGGGACGCAAGAGGGCCCTGGTTCAGATCCCACATATGAGGGCCAGTGACACTGCCCTCTACAGCTAAGATGCTGAACAACATCTCAACCTGGAGCTGGGCTGCCATGAGTCACCAGCGATGGTGTAGGCTGCAGCCACTGCTGCAGTGGGTTGTCATGGGATATCGTGTGTAGCCAGCAGCCAGCATGAGAGGCCAGCAGCCACAGTGAGCAGCCGTGCAGAAGACGGCAACTGATCTGCTTTGCCCGGGAAGAGCGCAATGATGGTGCCAACTTGGGCCAGTGAAGCAACGTCCCCCACAACTAGACTGAAGAACAAAACGACAGCAACTTGTCTGTTCCCCTTCCCCCAATTCCCCAGCACTGTTCCTATTCCCCAATTCCCCAATAAAAATCTTTAAAAAAAAAAGAGTAATATGAGAGGATACCCATTCTTGGATCTCAATCCCAACAAATCCCTTAAACCTTTGGTACCATTTTCTGAAAACTCATATAAAAAATTGCATCTCATGACTGTGTGGCAGAGAAAGAAAGATGAATTTATGTACTGACTCTTGTCTCCCATTGACCTAATTTTACTCCAATGCACATTTAATCCCATGCGCTATAGTCTGTGCACACATAGTCACTGATTGGGTCCTGTGGCACCTCATGCCTCACCCACAATGGCGAATTCCTGGAGCAGGAGTTTAGAGGCAAGAGACTTGAGGATGAGATAATTGTTGGGTTGTGTCTGCATGAAGTTGGGTAGTCCTCATTTTTTTTTTAAGATTTTTTTAATTGGGGAATTGGGGGATGGGAACAGCGCTGGGGAATTGGGGGAAGGGGAACAGACAAGTTGCTGTTGTTTTGTTCTTCAGTCTAGTTGTGGAGGGCGTTGCTTCACTGGCCCAAGTTGGCACCATCATTGCGCTCTTCACGGGCGAAGCAGATCAGTCACCGGCTTCTGGACGGCCGCTCACTGCGGCTGCTGGCCGCTCACGCTGGCTGCTGGCTTCACATGGTAGCCCATGGCAACCCACTGCCACAGGGGTTGCAGTCTACGCCGTCGCCGGCGACTCACAGCAGTGTCACTGGCCCTCATATGTGGGATCTGAACCGGGGCCCTCTGGCGTCCCAAGCCAGTTCTTAACCATCGCGCCACTCGGCCGGCCCAGTCCTCATTTTGATTTGGTCATCAAAGCAGTGGCTAGGGTGAAAAAGTATCCATTGACTCTGGAATTAGGTAAGTCCAAGAAGATCTAACATGACACCTAAGAGGTTTGTAACACATCTTCCATCCCAAAAAGGGAGTTATGATTTGAAAGTTATGATTTCCCAATAAAAATCAAATACCATAGTATTCCTATTTGATCAAAATATTTGAACCTGATAAAAAGGTTGGAGAAAACAGACAAAAATGAATTACTTCCAACAGTGTCTCCAACAGGAAATTTTAAAGTTACCTGACATTCAATAAATATTTGTAAATTAATAAATATTTGTAAATAAATCATGATTGTGAAGCAGTCATTTCCTAAAGAGAATCTCAACCTGTCACTCTTGGTAAATAATATAAAAAACAAAATATTAATCAGTATGTCTGAATTATTTTAATAACTCTCACTTCCCACAATCAGTGGGAAAAGGTAGAAAATTCCATGAGGAGTTTCACAATGTGGAAAAGTGAAAAGGACATAAAATGGTAATAATAACATACTAATATGTGTGCATGTTAGGCACAATAGCTAATGCGATCAGAACTACCTCAGAGGTTTCCACCTTAACTGTAAGCTTTGCTTTTTGTAAAAAAGCCATTTCTATGATAACAGCATTGAATCTCTTCATTGGCTTTTCTCAGCTTAAGTGTTTAAAATTTCATTTGACTGTAACTCAACTCAGCATCCCTTGATCCAAAGTGATACAAAGATTTTTTTAATATATAAAGGAACCACTTCTGTTTAAATCTAGCAAATACTTACACTGGTTAGAGAAAAAAAATCTAGCTTTCTTTCTTCCTGTGATCCAACAGGTGGTAGACAACAAAGACAGGGGGAATAATAAGTTTTAATTATATCTTTCAGATCCAACACTTTTTAAAGCTATTTAGGAATTACATAGAGATTTCTCAGCATTAACTTGTGGGTGGTTAAGAAATGCTACTCTCTACAACATTGTGGGTTGTATTTCCCAACAATTTTGTAAAGATTATGTAAGGTGCCAACTAGGCACTGGACTTATCAGGGGGATCACCTCATAGACTGTGTAGATGCATGACCAATGTGTTGTACACCTGAAGCTGAAGTAGAATAATATTGAATGTCAACTATAATTATATATATATATATATATATATATATATATTTACATACCCTGGATGCCAAAAAAATGTACACAAGTAGACACTTTGGTCAACAGTGTTGAAGCAGTAGTTCACTGTAATCAGAAGTGTTTGGATGCTGACAGTAATCACTTTGAGCACCTCTTCTAATTGCACAACTCAAATATGACTTGTATTCATCTTTTGTTATCAGTGTATATTGAGTATTACAGTTTTAATATTTTTTTCTTTCCTTTCTTTTTTTTTTTATTAAAGTTTATTGGGGTGGCAATTGTTAGCAAAGTTACATAGGTTTCAGGTGTACAATTCTGTAATACATCATCTATATATCACATTGTGTGTTCACCTCCCAGAGTCAGTTCTCCTTCTATCATCATATATTTAATCCCTTTAACCCTCATCTACCATGTCCCTCCCCCCTTACCCTCTGGTAACCACTAAACTACTGTCTGTGTCTATAAGTTTTGTTTCTTTATTTGTTTTTCTTGCTCTTTTGTTGTTTTCAGTTTTAACAACCAAAGTGTCCTTTGTAGATGATTGGATAAAGAAGTTGTAGTATATATACACAATGAAATACTATTCTGCTGTAAGAAAAGATGAAATAGTGCTATTTGCAATAACGTGGATGGATCTTGAGATTATAATGCTAAGCAAAATAAGTCAGACAGAAAAAGTCGACAACCACATGATTTCACTGATAAATTTTTTCCTTTCTTAAAATGTGTGTACATTTCTTTTGACACCCTCTGTATATGTAGTCACAGGATGTAGAGTATAGAATAAGGAAGATAATCAACGGTATTATAAGAGCTATATAAAATGTCAGGGAGTAGTAGCTTGGGAGAGGGGGTTTATCACTTTGTGAGGGGTGTAAATGTCTAACTATTACATTGCTTTGTATACCTGAAACTAATAAAAAAAACTGAAAGAAAAAAAAATGCTAGCTCTCATTCTTGAAGATGAGATGGCCAGACTTATGTGACCCACAATACTAAAATTTCCAAATTTGCAACCCTTTATAATGATTTTTTTCAGGAGCTTCATGTATCTGTTAATTTTTTCCCCTCTTCCTTTTCCATACTTAAGAATGACCCAATCGAAAACCAACACTGTTAATCATCACATAGCTTTTCTTCTCCAATTACATCAACCAGCATCAGATGCCAAAATAGAGCACACACCAGGCAAAAAGATGAGATTATAATATTTTCCATTTTAGATAGGCATTCAGGGAGAGCAAAAAATGAGAGAAAGATTGATAGTGTAAATAGTTTTTTTAAAAAAAATTCATTCCTTGACTTTCAGGAAAAAAAGTTTTTCCATTTGCAGACCCATGAAACAGAATTGAGAGTCCTGAAATAAACCCATGCATGCACAGCCAATTGATATTTGACAAGGGAGACAAGGATACTCAAATTCTTAGGGGAAAGGATAGTCTTTTCAATAAATGGTAGTGGGAAAACTGGATAACCACAAGGAAAAGAATGAAATTAGACCTCTATCTTACACCATTCACAAAAAATTATTCAAAATGGATTAAACATTTAAATGGATAACCTGAAACTGTAAAACTCTTAAAACAAAACATGAGGAAAAATGTACTTGACATGAGTCTTGGCAAAAATTTTCTTCGGTTATATCACGAAAAGCACATGCAATAAAAGCAAAAATCAACAAGTTGGTTATATCAAACTCAAAAGCTTTTCCACAGCAATCAAACTAAAGAGGTGATCTCTATAATGGGAGAAAATATTTGCAAATTATGTACCTTATGGAAGGTTAATATCCAAAATATATAAGGAACTCATACAACTCAATAGCAAAAAATCTCAAATAACACAACTTAAAAATGGACAGAGGAACTGATAAGATGTATATTTTTTTTCCAAAGAAGATATACAAGTGCCCAACAGGTACATAAAAGGTACTCAACATCAGTACTCATCAGGGAAATGCAAATCAACACTGCAGTGGGATATCACCTCACATCTGTTAGAATGACTATCATCATAAAGGTAAGAGATAACAAGTATTAATAAGTATTGGCAAGGGTGTGGAGAAAGGTAAACACTGTGCACTGCTGGTGCGGATATAAATTGGAATAAGCACTATGGAAAACAGTATGGAGGTTCCTCAAAAAATTAAAAATAGAACTACCATATAATATAGCAAACTCTCTTCTGAGTATTTATCCAAAAGAATTGAAACAGGATTTTGAAGAGATATATATGCACTCCCATGTTCATTGCAGCATTATTCACAATGGCTAAAATATGGAAACAACCTAAGTATCCATCAATGGATAAATGGATAAAGAAAATGTGATATTATTAAGCCACAAAAAGAAGGAAATCCTGTTATTTGTGACAACATGGGTGGACCTTGAAGGTATTATGCTAAGTAAAATAAGTCATACAGAGAAAGACAAATACTGTATGATCTTACTTATATGTGGAATCTAAAACAAAGTCAACTTATGGAAACAGAGTAGAATGCTAATTGTCAGGGGCTTAGGTGTGGGGGAAATGAGGATATGTTAGTTAAAAGGTACAAACTTCCAGTTATAAGGTGAAGAAGTTCTGGGGATCTAATATATACCATGGTGAATATACTTGACAGTTCAGTATTGTATGCTTGAAAGTTGCTAATAGAACTTAAATGTTATAAAAATATAGTAATCATGTGAGGTGAAGGATGTGTTAATCAACCTTATTGTGGTAATCCTTTTGCAATACATATGTGTATCAAGTAATCATGCTGCACACCATAAATTTGCGCAATGTTATGTATCAATTATATCTCAATAAAGCTGGAGAAAAATAATGTTTAAGGGATGTATTCTTTATAAAAAGTTCCCATACATTTGTTAGTATAGATTGATCAGCAAAATCATACTCGGGTAGCTATCATATCAATTATAGTAAGTTATTCAGGTTTATAATATGGATCGATACTCTGTTTTTCATAGAATTTAGGGGGAAAAAATCTGCCTGTGTTAACGTGGTTTACTTTGGATCTGGCCCTGCCTTCCTATCTAACCTTATTTTCTACCAGTGTCTCCTTTGCTCACTGTTCCAGTCATACAGGTCATCTTTCTATCCATCAGTGAACATTAACTTATTTATATGCCTACTGGTAAACCTCTTCCCCCAGGTCTTCATTGGGCTAACTCCTTCCTGTCATTTAGGTTTCTGTTTAAATGCGACTTTTTCATCAAGGCCAACCCTGAACGCTCTGTCCCATATAATTCACCTTCCCTCTCATCATCACACTCTATCCCATTAATTTGCTTATTTTTCTTCATAGCTCTTATCACTTCATGACATTTTATTATGCATATGTTTATTAGTTTGCTGTCCATGTCTCCTACTGGAATGTATGCCCCCTAAGAAGACAAATCAAGTTTGTTTCTGTTGCAAGCTAGAAACTTTATCTGTTTTCAGCATATAATATGAGGTAAATAAATATCTATTGAATTAATGATCAGAATTTTACATTTCCTGATCTTTAAAATATTTTGCTGAAATGTCAGTCTTTCGACTATTAATTGAATCACTCATCTTAGGTATGTAGTATGGTTCTTTGCATTTTCACTTGCAACGTCCTTTTGTGTTCTTTGTTGGAACTTAGCACTAAGGAACAAACTTCATAAAATTCATTCATGCCTGTTGGACCCCCTTTCCAAGTCTTTGCTACTTTAGAAAGACTCCCTTGGAACCTGAAATATTTATGTCATTTAATTCACTTCATATTTTAAGCTGGAAAGTCAGGCAAAATTTACTAGGTACATGTTGACCACATATAGCACACAGAGACCATCATTCATAGGCTCTTTCTCAATCTTAAACTAAGATAAGGTAGGTATAGTGAATATTAAACAAGTTTTACAACTCACAAACCAAACCACAATGAAATAAAAGATACTAGTACTGAAAATTCCACTGCCTATACCCTAAAAAATATTGCCCCTTTCCTTTATAAGGCAGCAATATCAGGGATGCAAAGAAGTGAGTTAAAGACTGGTTATTAATTTTAGGAGCTCAGAGAAAGCAGAGAGTGTAAGTAGTAGTCTTCTGAACTCTTATTTGGTATTTTATAATATGCAGAGGAAATTTAATAATGTCATTTCTGAAAGATAAAGCATTGGAAGAGGTTAATTTAAATGATCAAAACTAATAATTTAACACATGTAATACTAAGCCAGGAATCAGAAGAGTGGAGGAAACTCCTATAAACTCAAAACTAAGTAAATCTTTTTTTAAGACTATTTTTTTTAGCATTTTCTCTGTCTCACTATTTGATCTTTCAGAGGTCAGAGATATTTTGTCATGGAGGTGAACTTCAGGCAAATCATAAATTGCTGTACATTATTGAGATTAATGTCCCTTTTTAAAAAGAGAAATCAAGTTTTGACTGTGAGTTGAAACAAACATGAAATATAAAGTTTAACAAAAATCTAATGTTTCTTAACTTATCCACAGACCACAATTTAGAGTGGCTCCATATAAAGCTGGCATACAGTTTTTCTTTCCTCATAATCTCTCTCTCTCTCTCTCTCTCTCTCTCTCTCTCTCTCTCTCTCTCTCTCTCTCTCTCTCTCTCTCTGTCTCCTCTCCTTACTCATGAAAGGAAAAACAAGCAAGTTTATGCACAGGAGAGCCTGGATTTCTTAACAACATGGCCATTTCCCAAAGTAGACAAATAAGAGAAAAAACATTTATGGAGACTTGTAATAACCAAAATTTTCTGTTTTACTCAGGCATACAGAATTTGTGTTCTGACTTGATTACTTACTAGCTCTGTGATCTTAGGCAAATTACTCTGTGTATTTGAACTCCAGTTTCCTAATGTATACAATGCATGTAATAATTTTTTTGGATGTTGTAAAGATGAAACAAGTTAAAGAGGTACAGTGACTGGCACATTAAAAAGGTAGTTTCCTTTCCACTTACCCTTATTCTTTCACCTATGAGTATATCTGATTCTTCTTTAAAGAGATGTAATATGAGATACATATATGCAGAATATATTACTGTCCTTTTCATTAGAAGACGATAGAGTGGTTAGAAGCATGAGTTTTGAAATCCAACAGATCTAGTTTCCAATTTTAGCTTCTCTACTTAGCTGTATAACTTTGAGTCAGTCCCTTAACCTTGACAAGGTGCAGTATCCTCATCTATAAATAGAGATGATAATAGCATCGTGGATTGTTGTTAAATGGGATAAGCAAGTAAAATACACTGACTGTCCCAATAGCTGGAAGTGCTCAATACATTTTTGCTCTTTTATCCCTATTGTTAATATTAATAAAATAATAATTATTGTAATTGTTGGTATTATTCTAGATCAGTGTTTCTTAATTTCAGGCTGAGGATGAATAAACAACATTTTTGTTTAAGTTTCTTTTCAACTGGTTCCTTAGAGATAATGGTTGTATTTCTGTTTCATCTCTCCTACTCCCAATTCATTACTAGGGTCCAAATAGAGAACATGACTAATATGAGTGTGGAAATATTGTTTTTGATGATTGAAGTCTGTACAAATGTGAGTGACTTACAAGGCAATGTCTCTCCATTAACTGGATATGTCCTCATTCTGAGCCTGGCTTACATGAAACAGACCACATAGAAGGCTCTTTTGTAACCCATTCTCCATTCCAGAATAACAGAGGCCAACTCTAATTTAAGAACAAAGTAGAGTGCTAAGCCTGGAGGCTATTCTGTCAGAAATACCACTGAAAATCATGGCACACAGCTGGTTCCATGAAGATGCCACTGGTGCAATTACTTTGCACAGATATCACAGCTTGCCACTGATTATCACCAATTTGGAGACCTGGACATTACCAATAGAACCACTGCCTCATGAATTGATTCAGATGATGGGCAGCTAAAAGGAATAATCAGCTATTTACATACTAGAGTCTCACCTGATCATGTTAATGTTTACGATGGTTTTGTCTCCTAATGCTCTTCCTCCAATAGCATTCCCCACTCCTACTTAATCTCCACAGGCTGAGGATGTGCTGAAGAACCCCTTTACCCTTTAATTCATATCTTACCCTCTCTCGTCTTTCTAAATTTCTACTTCTTTTCTATGTTTAAACCACTGAGGCAAGGGTAAAAAATGTATTTTGCCTGAGACAGTGGCAGCAATGAGCTTGCCCATTAAACAAGCCTATTATTTTTCTCTCTCTTTAATGAAGATGGATAAACATTATACTATAGCTTAACAACTTTATTAGCTAAGTGAATTATAGTTCTTTTACCAAAAGTCAAGGTAATAACGTAAGCAAAGGAGCAATGGGTTAAAGTTCACCTTGATGGGAACTACAGGCAATGCCTAATATGGGCATAAGTAATTCATGGTTCATAATCACAAAGCACCAACTAAAGTAACACATTTCACTGATGGAGGGAGTAGGATGTGGTAGGCTGCTCTGAACTGGAGTGTGAAATAGATACTGGTCTCCTGGTGCTGCTGAATGTACACAAGGGAACATGCGACTTAGAGACAACACACAGCAAGCCTTTTAATCAGTCATTTAGTGCTTTAGCAATAGGAAAAACAGTGTAAGTGCTGTGCTGTTGTAAGCCTATGCTCCTAATGCTGACAAAGCTTGGCCTTCATAACTAAAAATTTTTAAAGCCCTTCAAAGAACCCCAGAATTTCATGTGCTTGTAAGCCATCATTCTGGACTAGAAAATCCTTAACTGTGCCCTGGTACTTCAAGCTTATAAACTGACTCTCTGATTAAACAATGATTTAGAAATCAGGAGCGTTGATCTATTTCTTTCCAAAGGCAGAATTCTCTTCTCTCCTCTCTCTCTCTCTCTCTCTCTCTCTCTCTCTCTCTCTCTCTCTCTCT
>NW_017731667.1:401217-434713 GCF_001890085.2 Hipposideros armiger | reverse complement strand
AAAAAAAAAAAACAAAAAAAACAAAAAAACCTCACATTCCTTAGTCAAAGTTTTCCATGATTTTGTCTTTGTCTATCTGTCTATTGCATTTCCCTGATGTTGCTTTTAATTGATTCAAACTGAAATACTTCTCCAATGCTAATACATTTTCTCTTAGAGAAATTTAGAAGCAAGTTCAAAATCTACTCTCAGTGAAGCCTTTAATGTAATCACTACTCTCTCTTTACTTCAATGGCATTCTATATGCATCATTCTTACAGCACTAGCATATTCTGACTTGTATTAGAGTTGTTAATTTATTCAACAATAAGCTTTAAACATAGACATTGATCATTAAATATTTATTGCATAAATAAATGAGTGAATGTGTGTTCATAGGCCATTAACAATGCCCGCCTTTTGACTAGGTGCATAGAGGAAACAGACTATTTCTCTAATTGGGGTAGATTCTGGCACTGGTCTGCAGGATCACTGCATAGGTTATTTTCCTATGATCAGACATAAAACTGAAATATTATGAATTTGTATCAATACTTAATATGTGATGGAACTTCAACATTATTATGATGAAAACTAGAAAATATAAGTCCATTTGAAGATACAGGTATCACTTATTTTTTCTATTGATAGAGGAACAGTATAATCAAAATCAGAATTATGAGATATTACAAGATGAAGCAGATCTCAGGTTGTAAATTACACAAAGTATTTAGGACTTTATTTTTTTATTTAATATATGCATAAATACTCCTAGAGCTGAATACACTACAAATATAGAACTGTCAGTTATTCTTTCCATTTCTGGAATCTTTTACTTTGAAAATGTATAAAATGAGCTGCAGGAGGGCCTTTTTCAAGCAGGCAGCTATAATTTTTATTTTTGCTTTAAAGCTGTATCATTAGCATTTTTTTCTTTTGCAACTAATATTCTTGTGGGATGTATTCTAATGGGTGAGGGTAAGATCAAAAGACATTTGTGCAAAACAACAACTAAAAAAGCCCCACTTGTTTCCAGTGCTCAATGCATCTTCTTCCTAACATGACAGATTATTAGAACATGGCAACAAATATAACTTTGTGGGACTCAATCATGTTCACTAACAGAGGTTATATAACTTTTATTTTTTAACTAGTGCACACTGTCATATAGAGGCTGAAAGTTGCATGCCCCTTCAGAACAAAGGTATGTTTCCATGTTTTCTCCTTCAAAGTAAAGTTATTTTAATATAATAAATTTATCATAGCTTCAAAGTCATAGTCTCTTGGAATCAACTGGCCCTGCATGTGAGTTATTTCTTGCAGTACACCAATGTACTCCATATTTTCATTTTTATTTCATCATAACATTTCTTTTATGCCCATAGCATACATAACACCATACTAAGAAGCAAAGGCGTAGAAATGAGGGCAAATTAATTCTATCCAAACATGTTTTCCTGCTCAAAAATCTGAAGGGACATAATACCAATGACTGGGACATAGGGATAGAACTTAAAAGTGATCCCTTCTAGCTGGCCTGTTCTTCCTCCAAAATCTAACCCCTGACCTCAAGAATCTCTGTTGTTCCCTATAAGATTGTAGCCATCAAGAAAGGACATATTTATTAAAAAATAATATACACACTTTTAACTGGATGTATGAGCTCGCTCACCCCCATTTTAATGCCACCAATGTATCATTAACTTCCACATTTGTATTTCTAATCTAGTGCATACCTCTCTCTCATAAATTCAAAACTCACCATTTTAACTGCCTACTAAAACATGCTAACTGATTAATCCATGATTACCTTAAATTCACCCAGCATAAACTGAACTTTTCATCTTTCCATACCAAACCTCTTTTTATCCTATATTATCTGTTCTATGATACACAGATAAATGGAAATACCGATAGAGGTACAGTAAAACCTTGGATTGCGAGTAATGTTATTTGCAAGTGTTCTGCAAGATGAGCAAACATTGTTATTGCATTTTAACTTGGTAAATGAGCAATGTCTTGCAATATGAGTAACATGTTTCTGGAACGAATTATGCTCGCAAACCAAGGTATTACTGTGTTTCATATTCATTTTCCCAAGTCGTAAACTGAGTTTCATCCTCAATCATACCTTGTCAACCAATCATTAAGTCCTATCAAATTTATCTTCTGAATAGATCTACAACTGATTAACTTAGTATTTGGCTCTTGTGTGTACAAAGTACTGTATTGGATACTGGGGTGGAGGTAGAAGTTGAAAACAAAATATTTAAAATGGAAAATTTGTCAGGCGCCGTTAACTCAATATCTCTAAAATTTGACTGATTTATCAATCATCACCCACCCCCATCACTGGCCAAATCTATTCTTCAAACTATGTTTTCCAACTCATTTCCAATTAACAGTACTATACTCATCCAGTAGCTAAATTAAAGAACTCAGAATTATTTGCCAGGTTAAGAAGTTTAGAACTCCTCCTGTAGGAGATGGGAAGCTAATGCAAGATTATAGAAGAATGATATTAATCGGTTTGTTTGAACCATCACACTGGCATGATATGAATAACAGACTGAAGGAAAGGCTAGAAAATGAGAAACCTTGAAGAAGCTATGGCAATAATCTTGTACAGAGATGATGGGCGCCTGCACAAAGGCAGTGGCAATGAAAAAGAGGCCTTTCCTGCATGTATTTTATATTTGTATATTTGACCTATAAGCTATATTGTTGTGTCAAGGAAGTTTTCCTGAAAGAGGTAGATTTTTAGTTATTTTTTTTAGCACACTGAAAGTGATTCAATGCTGGGGCAAAATAACTTGTTCTAGGACTTCCAAATAGATGGTTATGTGGTAGGAGCATATCTACACTGGAAAAAGATGGAATATTTGAAAGGTTCTAGTGAAGACTGTACTTCACCACTGATTTCTTTGGAGAAATACTGAGGATCATTCAGTTGATAAGCAATGGCCACATACACAAGGACTGACAATTAAGTTCGTGAACTTATTGCAATGATGTTGCTAGCCTTTTTTGATATCGGAGGGATTATTCATTATGAATTTGTACCAACTGGACAAACAGTTAACTAAATTTACTATTTAGAAGTGCCGAAAAGGCTGTGTGAAAAAGTTAGATGAAAACAACGTGAACTTTTCACCAATTCATGGCTGTTGCATCATGACAATGCACCAGCTCACAGGGCACTGTCTGTGAGGGAGTTTTCAGCCAGTAAACAAATAACTATATTGGAACACCCTCCCTACTCACCTGAGCTGACCCCCAATGACTTCTTTCTTTACCCGAAGGTAAAGGAAATATTGAAAGGAAGACATTTTGATGACATTCAGGACATCAAGCATAAAACGACGACAGCTCTGATGGCCATTCCAGTAAAACAGTTCCAAAATTGCTTTGAAGGGTGGACTAGGCAGCAACATTAGTGCATATCTTCCCAAAGGGAGTACTTCAAGGGTGACCATAGTGATATTCAGCAATGAGGTATATAGCACTTTTTCTAGGATTAGTTCATGAACTTAATTGTCCAACCTCATACACTAGACTGGAGGTGATAGACAAGTAGCATGAATAAAACTAACCCAGAACTGAGAAAATGACTATGAAATTGGGGGTAATGATTTCCTATAAGATATGTCTAATGAAAAAAAGTAGAAATATTTAGGAAGAGAGTACTTATGCATAGCCTTGGGGAAAAAAATTATTCCCGGTGTTAATGAAAAGTGTTTTTTTTGTTTGTTTTATTTGCTCAAAAATTTTTTTGAAGTCTTGCCTGAAGAGCAACCGACAACTACATTCCTACTGTGTTTCCCAAGTCTTTTCTAAGCAATTTATATGTTTTAACTATTTGCTTTCACAAGGAAACTGTGAAACAGATCCACATATTATCTTCATGTTACAGAGAAAAAAACCAATACCAGAGCGGTTATGCAACTAAGTCTAGGTCAAACACTTCACAGAACATTTTGGAGATTTCCTTCTCATATATAAAGAACTTCATGCTCTGGAGAGATGGATTTTATTGTTATCTAACTATACTATCATGAATGGAGCACTTAATACGTGCCAGGCATTGTGGCATGTATTTGTTCACTTGCATATATTTGTTCATTTAATCTCCACAATGCTATGAGGTACCTTTCGCTTTTTATTCCCATTTTATAATACAGATAAGGAAACTGAATCACAAAGAGCTTTAAAAACTTGTTCAAGGCCACACAGCTGGTAACTGGTCCAGAAACAAACTACCTCTCTTCCTAGCAACAATCAGTGGTTCAAGCAATATCAGCCTGACATTGATTGGCTGAAATGCTGCGGAGTTTTGGCTAATGGGAAAAAATTGTATTAAAATTACGCTGATGGTAACCACTTTGAGCACCTCTTGTAGTCAAACATGACTTGTATTTATCTTTTGTTATTGGTATATATTGAGTATTACAATTAATACAGTTTTTTTTCCTTTCTTAAATGTGTATATATTTTGGCACTATATATATATATATATACATATATATATATATATATATATATATATATATATTCTAAAAAGCAAGCCAGTCACCAATTATGGGGTGGATTTTGAGCTCAATAGAAACTTTTACAGAATATAAGCACCAAGTTGGGGCTCCAATAAGAAAGAATCACCAAAGGCTGTATTCTCCCATCAATTCACATAGAGCTATGTTTTCTTAAGTATATCCATACACAAGTAAATCCAGCCAAAAAGAAAATTGATATTTAGTCAATTTAATAAAGAAGAACAATTTAAAATTTATCTGACATTATTCTTCTTTAATACTTTCCACAAACTGTTACCTTCAGTATCTAATCCAACAGCATTAGATAAACGTTTACACCAAAACAAGAGGAAAAATAATAGAGATGGCTTCTTCCTTTTATCCCAGAACTTCAAAGCATATTACAAATATCAATTAATGGTCACATTAATCCTCTGAGGTGAGAGCATTTTCACATGCAGTTTACAGATGGGTAAACTGAAAGGCAGAGTTACCTAACTAGTGAATGATACTCAGGTAATAGACACAGAAATCTCGGGTCCAAGTTCTCATGTTCTGCCCCTTGCACACAAAATATATCTAGTAGCAACCTCATTAATAGCACTTATTTTTTTTCTTAATTAAAGTTTATTGGGGTGACAATTTTTAGTAAAGGTACATAGGTTTCAAGTGTACAATTATGTAATACATCATCTACATATCACATCATGTGTTCATCACCCAGAGTGTATCAGGTATAAAAAGTATTTTGTAGAATCTAAACTGAGTCTAAAAATTGATGTGATTGCACATATGGTATTTCTACTTTGTGTGTGTGTTGGGGGGAAGGGAGGATGGGGCTGAGAAATTTATCCATGGTTTGTTCTGGGAAGGGGATACTATGCATAACTGATGGTTAGTATGTGTGTCGATACACAAAGACATGCATATATGGTACTCCATAGTTCTAATATCTATCTATATTATACCATGATAAAATATGTTTAACTCTATGTAAATTACTGTGCAATGCAAAATAATGACTATAAACATTTACTGGCAGGAACTGAGTTTGTGAAATTCTCTCACATTATTGGAAATAGCCTACTACAATAATTATCCTAAACTTCTGTTACACTTAACAGCTTTTATGAGAACATTAAAGGAATGCAACAATCTTTTTGTGTTTGCAGGCATCATTTCATGTCCAAAAGGCTAATCTGGATCTTATTGTTGTTTTTTTAAGATATTTGCAAAAATTGCCCATTGCAAAGTGACTTAGAGACTATGAACAGTGTGAAAGCAATTATGAAACAATATATTTAATTCATAATAATATGGAGTTTGAAGGGCTCTTTGTGAAGATTAAATGAGATGATGTATTTAAAGGAGCCTAACACACTGCCTAACACATAACAGAAACTCAAAAAATTAGGTTTCTTTTTTTTTTACTTCAAAACATGTGACAGAGCCTAGGCTGTTATCAACCTTCTCAAAGTTGATGTAATTGAAGGAAAAATTTCTATTATTTCTCTGGAATGGACCAGCAATGAATAAGCTGTTGCATTTCATTCCTGGAATATGATAGATAGGCCCTATGATCTCCTGGGAAGTCTTGATTTAAGGGAGGGCAAGGAGTAACTATATTGTCTCCCAGCTATATTCATTTCTCATCTTAGAAATTGAAGGAAAGTGTCTGAGTTGGCTGCTATGCACACAGCAATGAATATGTGAACGACTGGCTTTAATGTGAATATTAAGAGGGTAAATACATAACATAATGGACTTATGTACTTCTAGAACAACCCCAATCTCTTCCAAGCATGACAAGTTGTTACACAGTTAAGACTTCCTAGCTTTGTTCACTTTAGGTAAGCTGGTCATTGCTGACTATTATAGTGAAACTTACTGCTGGAGGCAAGTTTTGCTTCAATTCATGTTTTTGGTACTTTATGTACATTCCACAGATTACTTACAGTGGTTTGAGCCAATCCTTGGATCTGGCTTCTGCTTTCTGTTTTTCTTGCTCCTGGTTCTCTGTCTAGTATTGACTTTCTACCTCATCCCAACTCTTGGTATTATATTTTCTTTGGGTCCTAATACTCTTAAAATCTCTTTATTATGGTGCTAAACTCCGCTATGCCTTCCCAGTTTTGGTTCACATCTTTATATCTGGGTTCTGCTGGAGGCCAGTGTGATATGCACTTACCTTGAAATGGAGGATATGATATAATCCATCAAATGCAATATAGAATCAGACACAGTGTGGATGATAATAGCTGAAGGATTAGGCTTGATCTGTGAACTCAGGCTCTACATGATTAAAAGGAAAGATTGCCTTTCTTGGCACAGAGGACCAAGATTCATCGCTTCGATATTCTCTGTTTCTTCATTGCTAGATGCATCATGTCTATCTTTTCAGTTTGAAAGCAAAAATGAAAATAACATTACCTATCAGTAGTCAAGGCACTTTAAAACGTGGTAATTTGTAATTTCATAAAGAGAAAGATGGAAGTCTTCTATTTTGAAGCCTATAAGATCTTTGCTAATCTTATAATGCAAGATAAGTAATGCCACTGAGCAATAAAATCTCAGTAGGAGAGTATTGTACTCCTATATACATGCTGTGCATCTTTTCTGCCTGCAGAGCTCCATTTGAAGCAAACTGGAGGTTCTGAGTTAAAAAGTCTGAGTCTGTGTCCTTAATCAACATTGTTGGGAATTTTACTCCCGTGGCAGGAGTATGCTCTTTTGGAAAAAGTTCCTTTAACCTGAAGTAAAAAGGATTGATTGACAGAAATTCAATTTTTTTCTCCAAAGGGAGATATTTTTCCTCTTAATCATGTGTTATTAACCCCCAGACCAAGGAGCCAACAGATGGCTGAATGACCAAATAAAAGGTGTGTCACCTGGAGAAAGGCCTTCCAGAGTCAGCACTTCACTAAACTGTCTATTGGGAAAAACTTTCTGAGAGACATTTAGCTTGAAAACAACATGAATTCTCTGCTTGTCTTTGCTATGCCTTGTAGGTTCCTGTGTTCTGAATATATTGCTAATAGCTTAGGAAGCCATTCATTATCTCCTGCATTTTTGGAACTGTTTGATATGTTGAAATGGCGGAGGGGAGAAATCTGCAGTAAACATGGCCCTAGAAGCTTGGAGTATAAGGAGCTGCAATCTGCTTTCTCAGTTTTATAGTTGAGTTTGTTTTTTGTTTTCATCTTGTAGATAAACAGATTGTCAATCTTCTGCAGCTCAGCTCACATGCCAAGGCCTTTTCTGCTTTCATACATGTGCTGTTTCTCAGTGGCATCTCTACTTTGGTCCTGTATCCTAAGAATTGATTTTCCTTAGTGTTCTGTTCATCACAGAATAAATGCTACGACCGGTCGCCTTTATACTGACATCCAGAAAACAAATGGAAATCATTCAATTCCATTGTCTCTAATTCCTAGGAAAAGTATATCTTTTATGTTATCTTTCTTTGAATTCCAACCTAAACTGAGGAACCAAAACAAAATTACAGACTGGCTAGAGGAAATATAAGTTAATACATGATGACTTTTTGGAATAGTACCCTTCCTTCTTTCTTTCCTTCCTTCCATCCTTCCTTCCTTTCTTCCTTCCTTCCTTCCTTCCTTCCTTCCTTCCTTCCTTCCTTCCTTCCTCCCTCCCTTCCTTCCTTCCTTTATTCCCTCCCTTGATCCTTCCTTTCCTTCTTCCCTCTCTCTTTCCCTCTTCTTCTCTCACCCCTTCCTCCCTCCCTCTCACCCTCCTTCCTTCCCTCCCTCCCTTCTTTCCTTTCTTCCTTACTTCCTTCCTTAAGTCCCTTTCCTCTTTTCTTTCTCCCTTTAGCAAACAATTATTTTAGGGCCTATGGTGTTCTAGGCACTGCGGTATGTATTGAGAGTAAGAGAAAAATAAAACAAGAACCTGAAGTCTTTGTGCATAGACACTCTACCATAAATACTTGAAAGAAAAATATAACCAGGGTGGGAGGGGGCACTTGGAAATGGACGATGATTATCAGTGCAAAAGGAATGAAGATAAGTGATTGACACTCAGTGTTTAGAATCAAGGTGAAACTTGCCCCTAGGAGAAAGCCATATATTACAAAGCCTGGAAGAATAAAAACATTGTATGGGATATGAGGTCTGATTGAAAACTTCTCATGAGGCAGCCAGCAAATTATATAACAGAGTTTGTCAATTAAAATCATAAAGTTAAAGTTACCTTTAAGTATCATATATAACTCTATTAAGTGACTTATAAAATTGTCTTTTTCTGATTCAGCCCAAGTTTTTTCTAGAAACTTTTTATGAGTCTCTTTACTACTTAAACGGCTTAACCAGTGAATTCCTAAATATTGAGACCCAATTTGAACATAATACACTCATTCGTTTCAACAAATAATACATGCTGGAGAAGAGGATTAGAGGTGTCATTAGGTAGATATTTTGGGGGAATTCAAAGAGTTTACAGTCTATTAAGAGAGATAAGTAATGTATTCAGTTGAATCATGTAAATTCTGTTTATGTGAGTCAAAAATAGTTGAATATCAACAATTTCATATAGTTCAACTTAGTACTGAAAGGTAAGGATACAAAGAAGATGGCATAACTAACATAAAAGAGATGCAAAAATAGTACCCAGATTAATCATGAGGAGGGAGAAAATATTGCTGGCTCCACAGGCAAGGAGGACTGGTTGAGGGAAACATGTTTGAAAAGGCTGGTTGGGCAATGTGGTGTTTTTGTCTAACTTTATTTTAGCTGGATTATGGGTAAGATTTTTACACACAGGGAGACAAAAATAGGTGGAACAGCAGAGGCGAAAGTACAGGATCAGTAAAGTACAAGTACTTTACAATAAATAACAGGTGGTTCAACTGGAATGAGAGGCATAGCCATAAGGGCAAACCAAAGGATATAATATTAGAATGGAAAGCAGAGGCAAAATTACAAATGGTCTGGGACACCAAGCTACGAGTTTTAAATTTGATTTACTAGCCAGTGAGGAGCCTTTCAACAATTTTGTTGTGGCAGGGTTGTGTTAAATCAGAGCTGGACCTCTGAAGCTTAACTGTCAGTAATGCACACACTATTAATTGTGAATGGAATGGAAAACATGGGGAAATTTTAACCATCAAAGTAAAGGTGATTAAGGCCCTTGAAATTGTAGATTTAGTCTTCTAAAGAGGAATAAAATATATTAGAGCTGCTTGTCCATAGACACCTCTGATAAAAGGGTAAGCATAGTTTGCCTGTGACAATCTCTGGCATATTCTTTTTTTGTCCTGTTTTCTCCCACCTCTAGGCACTTTTTTTTTCTATGATTTGTCCACTTCTTCCATTAAAATCAGTTTTCATGTAGAAATGGATCAAATGATTCATTCACAGTAAGGTATAAACTGTCAGAACTAATAAACAATTTCAGTATAGTTAAAGGATACAAAATCAACATACAGAAAACAGTTGCATTTCTATACACACTAGCAAGGAAATACCTGAAAAAGAAACTAAGATCATTACAGCCTAGTATGCCACTTTTTCTGCTCTTCCCTCATCCTGGACTCAGCTCACAGCTGCCAATTAATTGATTTGGCATATAAGACTGGCAGTAGAAACTTTGCCAGAAGTATAGAAACTAAGAAATTGGATCTTTATTTAACCATTAGAGACATTATAATATTAACTACAAAGTCATGAAGAAATCCATGAGGGAAACTACCAGGAAAAAACGAATGATACACAGAATTACAGAATTCTCTTAGAAGAAACCCTAGTGTTCAGTTTGCTCAACTCTCCAAGCAATGATTTGACCCTTTCTAAAACAACCCTATCAAGTGGTCAGCCAGCCTCTATCTTTTGAGAGAGGAAACACATTACCCCCAAGGCAACATATTCCATTCTCAGTTCTAATTATTAACAATCTTTCTTATGCTTAGCCTAAAACAACCTGCCTAGTCCCCTATCTCATTGGTTAAAAGCCTATTTTTTATGGTGACAAAAATAAGCTTACTCCTTATTCTAAAGGACACCTCTCTAAATATTAAAATGATGTATCATGTTGCCACTGTGCCTTTTCTTCCCAAGATAAAGATCCAATTTCTTTAATCTTCAATTTTTAAAAAAAGTGATTTCAAATTTCTCATCCTGATTACTTCTCTTTTGGACATCTCCAGCCTAGCCTATCCAAGACCCTTGAGGTTGATCGAAAAATCAAAGGGTAGAAAAGGTTGACTCCTTCCAAATCTTTTATAAACATTTATTTTGGGGATGTAATTAAAAGGTTTGGTGCCATATCTAGAAAATTGTTGCCAAGACCAATGTCAAGGAGATGTTTCCCTATGTTATCTTCTAGAAATTTTATAGCTTCAAATTTTATGTTTAAGTATTTAATACCATTTTGAGTTAATTTTTGTGAGTGGTATAAAATAAGGATCCAATTTCATTGTTCTACATGTAGTTATCTAGTTTTCCCCCATACTGTTTATTGAAGAGATTATCCTTTCCCTATTGACTATTCTTGGCTTCTTTGTCAATATTAGTTGACCATATATTCAGGGGTCTATTTCTGGGCTCTCAATTCTGTTTCACTGATATATATGGCTGTATTTATGTCAATACCACACTGTATTGATTACTAGAGTTTTGTAGTATAGTTTGAAATCAGAAAGTGTGATGTCTCTGGCTTTGTTCTTTCTCAATATTGTTTTGTTTCTTCTGGGTCTTTTGTGATTCCACATAATTTTTAGGTTTTTTTTTCTATTTTTGCAAAAAAATATAATTGGCATTTTGATAGGCATTGAATTAAATCTGTAGATGCCTTTGGGTAATATGGATGTATTAACAATGTTAATTCTTCCAACCTATAAACATGGGATACCTTTCCATTTGATTGTGTCTTCTTCATTTTTTTAAAGATGAACCTTATAGTTCTCAGTGTATAGATATTTTCCCTCCTTGATTAAATTTATTCCTAAGTATTTTATTGTTATTGATGCTATTATGAATGATGTTGTTATCTTGGTTTCTTTTTCAGATATTTTCTTGTTAGTGTATAGAAACACAACCATTTTTGTTTTTAGAAACTCTGGCATACTTTGCTATGCTCCAATTTTAGTCTTCCATTAGATGTAGATAATTCATGTTCTCAATCCCTTACTGTTATAATATGTTTTGCTACTAATTTTGTCCTCCTCATTAGGTGCGTATCATGGATTTTATTTATCTGGCCTGGTTGCTTACTGTATGTGCCTGGTCTTATAGCACATCTGCCCTTTCTTTTTTGCCTTAATTCAGCTGATGTCTATGAGTCTTTAATCTTTAGGTTCATAGATTTCTATGCAGTTTCCAATCCACGCTTTTAAATATTTATATTCCTCACATTCCTTTTAGTTTCTCTGTCACTATACCCTAAATAAGGCCCAAGATAACTTTCAGGTGGTAGATGCTCTTCGAAGGTCCAGAAGACATAGTCTGGGATGAGAAGCTGGCTCCTGAATAGTGAACTTTTTCTCCCCAAAATGTGAAAAATAATTTCCCCTAACTTTTAGTTGTTTCCATTTCTATATTGTCATGCTGTTTTGGTCTGGTTCTTGTGAATTGGTGTTCAGGATGTCATTTTAATTTGGCACTATCATCACCATAAAATCATCTGTCCAGAATTCATATCTTAAAATTTTTTTAAAAAACCATTTCTAAATAGATAGTGTTCTGCACTGACAACAAAAATCTGTGTGTGTGCCCATGCAATGTTTTTCCCTTTGGGTTTCTCTTTCCAAATATTTACAGTGTTTTTCAGGTTCAAAATAGTTTTATGCAATGGGTTGCTATACACAAACACACAATTCTTCTCAGCATTTTCCTGCCTTCAGCATGGACCAGACATCATAATATTGAAAACAATATATTGTGGCATCATTTAAAATGTAGTATCTATTACACAAATACCCTAGTGCCATGATGTCCTGAGGCAGTATGAAATGGTGATTAAGAGCACAGACTTTGTTGTTAAGCAGACCTGGAATCAAATACAAGTTCATATTTGCTAGCTGTATAATCTTGGGAAAATTACTGAACTACTCCAAGCTCAATTTTCTAATAGGTAAAATGGAGATGTATTGGTTACTTATTTCTTTGTAACAAAGCATCCCAAACCTTAGTGGTTTAAAACAATTGTTACAATAATTGGGCTAAGTAAAAAATTAGCTTACAAATCTGCACATTGGCAATTTAGATTAGGTTCTGCTGAGTGGTTCTTCTGGTATCAGTTGGACTCCATGTGTCTGTTGTCAGTTACAGATTAGCTAGGAGGCTGTTTTCTGGAGTTTGGCTAGTGTTAGCTAGCTGTCTCCCATGAGGCTTCTCATCCCCCAGCAGTCTTAATCACATGGAAATGGAAATGGCAGGGTTTGGAGAGAGATAATGAGAGAGAGAGAGAGAGAGAGAGAGAGAGAGAGAGAGAGAGAGAGAGACTGACTCAGACTCCAAAGTGGCACAATATCACTTCTGACATATTTTATTGAAAAACTCAGTTGGCAAGGAAAATACACATTTAAAGAGAAAGTATACAGACTCCACCTCTTGATGAGATGAAGAACAAAAATATATTAATCAGGGTGTGGATATAGAAAGCAGGAAACAGGGACATGTTGGCAATCAGTTTACCATAGGAAATAATAAAAGTAGCTATTTCTTAATATCAATGTGTGAATTAATTAGATATTACACATGAAGTTCTCAGAACAGTTTATCACATCAGTGAATGCTAAGTAAATGTTTGTTGTTACTGTTATGTGAACCTGGATCATAGATTCCTATTGTTGATGGTGCAAGATTTTACATGAAGTCCCTGAATTATCAACATTCTGTGAGTAATGAGGCTTGCAAATACCAATCCATGGCCTCTTTTTTATTTTTTCATCTTTTTCTAAAATTTCATTGTTAGTATATAGGAATGCAATGGATTTTTGTACGTTGATTTTCTAGCCAGCAACTTTAAAGTATTCGTTTATAGTTTCTAATAGCTTCTTGGTGGAGTCTTTAGTGCTTTCTATATAAAGAATCATGTAATATGCATAAAGTGACAATTTAACTTATTTATTCCGAATTCCAATGCCCTTTATTTATTTATCTTGCCCTATTTCTCTGGCTAGAACTTCCAATACTATGTTGAACAACAGTGGTGATAGGGGGCAACCCTGTATTTCACTTAATGTAGAGAAAAACCTTTCAGTTTTTCACCATTAATTATTATATTAGCTGATGGTTTGTCATATACAGCCTTTATAATGTTAAGTTATTTTTCTTCTATACCCATTTTATTAAAAATTTTAATCATAAATGGATATTGTATCTTGTCAAATGCTTTTTTCTGTATCTATTGATATAATCATTTCATTTTTGTCCTTTATTTTGTTTATGTGGTGTATCACACTGATCGATTTGCATATGTTGAATCATCATTGTGCCCCTGGTATGAACCCCACTTCATCACGATGTATAATCTTTTTAATGTATTGTTGTATTCGGTTTTCTAGAATTTGTTTAGGATGTTTGCATCTATATTCATCAGATATATTGGTCTGCAGTTTTATTTGTGTTGTCGTTACCAGGTTTTGGTATAAGGGTAATGTTGGCCTCATAAAATGAGTTAGGAAGTATTGTCTCTTCTTCAGCTTTTTGAAAAGTTTGAGCATAGGTGTTAAATCCTGTTTGAATGTTCGGTAGAATTCACTAGCGAAGCCATCTGGTCCTGGACTTTTCCTTTTGGAGAGGTTTTGGATGATTGTTTCAATTTCCTTACTGTTGATCAGTCTATTTAGATTTTCCAGTTCTTCATGATTCCATCTAGGAAGATTATATGTTTCTGAGAACTTGTCCATTTCTTCTCAGTTATTGAATTTGGTAGCATATCAACCTTCAGAATATTCTTGCATGATCCTCTGTATTTCTGTAGTATCCATGGTAATTTCTCCTCTTTCATTTCTAATTTTGTTTATTTGTGTCTTTTCTCTTTTTACCTTTGAGTCTAGCCAAGGGTTTGTCAATTTTATTAACCTTTTCAGAGAACCAGCTTTTTGCTGCATTAGTTTTTTCTATTGTCTTTTTGTTTTCTATTTCATTTAGTTCTGCTCTGATTTTTATTATTTCTTTCCTTCTGCTGACTTTGGGTTTTATTTTTTCTTTCCTAGTTCTTTAAGATGTGATGTTAGGGGCCGGCTGAGTGTCTCAGTTGGTTAAGGGCTTGGTCAAGAGTGCTAGCTCTGAGCAACAGGGTCTCTGGTTCGATTCCCACATGGGCCAGTGAGCTGCGCCTGAGCTGAGCTGCCAACAGGTGGCAGGATAGCTCAGCTGGTGAGAACACATGCTCCTAACAAGGTTGTCTGTTCGAGATGGTGGGCTATGCCTGCCCGCAACTAAAGACTGAACTTGGCACCTTGAACTGAGCTGCCACTGGGTGGCTCAGGGAATAGAGCACATGCTCTTAACAACAAGGGTGCCAGTTCGACTCTCACATGGGATAGTGGCTATGCCCACCAGCAACTAAGACTGAACTCTACACCTGGAGCTGAGCTGCTGGCCAAATGGCTCAGTGGATATAGCATGCACTCTTAACAGCAAGGTTGCTGGTTTTACACCCGCATAGGATGGAGGCTACGCCCACCCACAACTACTTGAACACACCACCTTGAGCTGAGCAGCGTGACTGGACTTGGAGCTGAGCTTATTGCGCCCTCCCCAACTAAGATCGAAGGACAACAACTTGGTTGTTCCCCTTCCCCAATTCCCAAACACTGTTCCCCTCCCCAAATTCCCCCAAAAAATCTTTGAAAAAAAAAAAAGATGTGATGTTAGGTTGTTTATTTGAGATTTTTGTTTGTTTGTTTTGGGATAGGCCTGTAATGATATAAATTTCCATTTTAATACTGCTTTGGCTGTATCAATAATTTTGATATGATGCATGTTCATTCTCAGTTTCTATGTATCTTTTTATCTCCCCTTTTATTTCTTCTTTGACCCAGTCATTTTTTAATAGCATGTTATTTAATCTCCAGGTATTTGTGGTTTTTCCCACTTTCTTTTTGCAGTGATATCCAATGTCAAAGCCTTACCATCAGAGTATATGCTTGGTATTATTTCAATCTTCTTAAATTTGCTGAGGCTAGTTTTATGTCCCAACATATGGTCTATCCTTGAGAATGTTCCATATGCACTAGAAAAGAATGTATAGTCTGGTGTTCTAGAATGAAATGCTCTATAAATGTCAATTATGTCCACTGCTCTAATGTGTCATTTGAGGTTGATATTTCCTTACTGATCTTCTGTTTGGATAATATATCCATAGCTGTCAATGTTGTATGTAGGTCCCCTACTATTATATAATTTTGGTCAGTTTCTCCATTTAGTTGTTAGTAGTTGCTTTATGTATTTTGGTGCTCTCTGATTGGGGGCATATATATTGAAAAGTGTTATGTCTTGTTGTATTGTCCCTTTTATCATTATGAAATGTCCATCTTTGTTTCGTTACCTTTTTTATCCTGAAGTCTGTTTCATCTGATATTAGTATGACTACACCTACTTTTCTCTAGATTCCATTTGCTTAGAGAATCGATTTCTACCCTTTCACTTTGAGCCTATATTTGCCCTTGTAGCTGAGATGTGTCTCTTGAAGGCAGCATATGTTTTTATTTGTTTGTTTGCTGGTTTGTTTGTTTGTGTTTTTTTTTAATTGGGGAATTGCGGGGAGGGGAACAGCGCTGGGGAATTGGGGGAAGGGGAACAGACAAGTTGCTGTCGTTTTGTTCTTCAATCTAGTTGTGGAGGTCGTTGCTTCACTGGCCCAAGTTGGCACCATCATTGTGCTCTTCTCTGGCGAGGCAGATCAGTCGCCGGCTTCTGGACGGCCGCTCACTGCGGCTGCTGGCTGCTCACGCTGGCTGCTGGTTACACACGGTAGCCCATGGCAACCCACTGCCACAGGGACTGCAGCCTACGCCGTCGCCGGCGACTCATGGCAGCCCAGCTCCAGGTTGAGCTGTTGTTCAGCATCTTAGCTGTGGAGGGCAGTGTCACTGGCCCTCCTATGTGGGATCCTAACCGGGGCCCTCTGGCATCCCAAGCGAGTTCTTAACCGTCGTGCCACTCGGCCGGCCCTGGTTTCTTTGTTTTTAATCTAATCTACTCTGTCATGGTCTCGTTTTTATTTTATTGGGTACATGAAGCCACAAAAGGTCTAATCTGTTGCCTCAACAAGGTCTCCAAGTTCTGTCTTGTTTACAATCATCCAGGAGTATTACTTGTGGGCCCTGCAAGGTTAGTCAACAAGTCAACTCAGAGAATTGGGAGTGAGAAGAGAGCCCATCTACTCCCTAGATAGCAAGTGCTGGGATGCATTGTACCATACAACTTTTGAGGTAACCACAGTTGTTTTCTAAGGTTTAAGACTCTATATCATTTCTACATGCCATCTTACCATACTGTGTACAGAGAAAATCAACACGTTCAAAAAGAAATATTTACTGGGGCCATTATTCGTGCAAAATATGGTAAATGAACAGTCATCCAGATATTAAGTTTTGTCTAAGTCATATTTTTAAGTTACATAATAATCTACAAACCTTTTAAAACTTTGTTTATTATCTTTCCTGATGTCAGATATTTGTATTAGGTAAAATAATTTTAAAGATTTTAGGGGTGACTGCTGAAGATATTCTTCCAATCCAAAGGAGAATTGCTGCCTGAAAATTAATTTGGACTTACTTATCATAAAAACAAGTTTATAGAAGTGATACTGAGATCACCCCACATAGCTAAGTAGATTTATTAGAGGGGAGAGAACTAGTGTTTTATTCCAATTCTCAAAAATATGCCCTAGCTGATGTGTCTCAAATTTGAATTCATCCACATATTGCTGTGGTCACATAATTTTAAAAAGCAGAAAACTATCATTAAGTCTCATATTCTCTGTTCTCTGTCAGCCCCAAATGAATTCTAAACCTCCATGTCATTTTATGTTGCAGCAGTATCTGTTAAGTTAGGAGATACCAAGCAGGAAAAAGTCAAAACATTAGATTCAGCCCAGTTGCATACAACTTCCAATAACATCTTTCCTTCTATTTTTTGGTTTTTGTTTTTCTCAAAAATGACAATAGAGAACGCAGAGAATTATTGTAGGTAATTTAGTGATTACTTTATTCATCCATTCATTCATTCATTTATTCAATTGTTCATCATTCTCTCATCAAAAATTTGTTGACTGCTTTCTATTTGACTTTATTCTAAGTACTAAAAATACAAAGATAAATTTAAAAATATAATCACAGCTTAGGCAACTTCAGATCTCCAGTATTTAAAGTTCAATATGTGTATCCTCCTGTGCCCAATCATTTAATTGACAACTCATATTTTAATGAGATTAATACTCAACATAGTCTAAATTCTGCAACATACCAGACTGTCAACATAAATACAACCAAATCTATTTTGCTGATGCTGAAAAACTGAGATTGACTGTTTTAATGTACATTTCAATTTACAGTATGTAAGGAAGCAAACCATTGGGGAAATATATAGTTTTAACTGCTTAGCTGAAAGTTGTTATTATGTCAATAAGAAGTCATTAGAGTGAAACATGTGTGTCTTATACATGGTTAAAAGTTCAAGAGTTGTTTTACACAAATGTGTACTTTTTCTCAGAAGGAAATTATATGGATAGTTGTTGATTTCATTTAAATATTATTATTGAGGACTTTCACTAGGGAAACTAAAGGGTTCAACTACCACATATTAAACACAGCCACTTCCTTCAGTTCTCAAACTGGCTGAGTCCATAGTGTTAATGCAATAATGTTTCCTTGGTAGTAGGGCAGTTATTCTACCTGGAATATTAAGTGGTGCCAGTCTATGAATGGCAGCTGAAAGACTCATTGGGTGAGTTGGGTATTTTTCCCCATCACTCTTGAGGCCCTAAGGGCCTGACTGAATGATTGCATCATTCTAGTAATGAAGTCCCTTGAGGACCTCTAGAAGGCAACATTATAAGCTTTATGATTTCACTGCTCAAGATGCAGGTAGATTGCTGAATGTAAAAAAAACTGATAGGAGACAAAACTTCTGGCTTGGTTAGTACAAGAATAAAGTCATGGAAGGTTAGTAATGTGTACATATATTCTGGGTGCAGTCAACTTCTGGTAGCTAACTTCTAAATTTTGGCTTTTAACTCCACTGACTCCAAATAAATTATGTGGTTAAGTGATTGCAAAAAGGTATTGCATGCCTTCTCCTCAATATTCACTTCACAGTACTAGAGTTGTAGCTTTGGGCCCGCCTCCTGGCGTGTTGGTTAAGAGTTGGCTTGGGATGCCAGCTCTGAGCAGCAGAGCCCCGGTTCGGATCCCACATGAGGGCCAGTGACACTGCCCTCTACAGCTAAGATGGTGAAAAACAGCTTGACCTGGAGCTGGGCTGCTGTGAGTTGCCGGCGATCACATAGGCTGCAGTGAGGCTGCAGTGGGCTGCCATAAGCTACAGTGTGTGGCCGACAGCCAGCATGAGCGGCGGGCAGCAGGTGTGAGCTGCCAAGAGCCGCCATAAGTGGCCGTCCAGAGGCCAGCGACCAATCTGCCTCACCTGAGAAGAGCACAATGATAATACCAACATGGGCCAGTGAAACAACATCCTCCACAACTAGACTGAAGAACAAAAGGACAGCAACTTGTCCCTTCTCCCAGATTCCCCAGCACTGTTCTCCTCCCCCAATTCCCGAATAAAATTTTTTAAAAAAAGAGTTGTAGCTTCATTATGGACAATAATTTAACATGCACCTACTTACACCCCTAGATATATTTCATTAGTTAATTACTTACACATGATACTTACACCCTTACCTAAGATCCACATGCAAAATCAGTTCAACTAGAATAGTTTTATCTGGCATCAACATTTTTTGTGTTCTCTAGAATTGAACTATGGTTGCATAAACTTTTTAAAAAATGTATCTGTACCCAAACAGTTCCAGTGGTACTTCTCTATCTTTCCTCTCAATAGTGACAGTTGCAGTATCTCATAGGGTCATTTTTCCAAAGGATAAATATTAACATGCCATTTCTCTCCCTACAAACTTATTATCTTTCTCATTGCCCTATGGATAAAGTCAAACTTCTTAACATGGCATACAAGACCAAGAACATCCTGATCACTATCTTTAGAATATTATTTCAGGCCTCTATCCACCTTACTTTCTTCGCTCTGGCCATAGTAAATTTATTACAGTCTTTTAAAAATACCAAAATTTTTCAGTGACATGGACTTTGAACACTGTGTTCTCTTTACATGGAATGTACACACCCTTCTCCCAATTAACTCTTACTCATGTTTCACCACCGACATCATTTCTTCAAGGAACTCTTACTAATGCTCCAGAATAGGTAACCTTCTTTACTATATGCTCCCATTAGACCCAATACTTATCTTCTAAGAATGCTACTCTCTTGGACTCAATTTAAAAAATGTATCAAATGATTTGTTTAATATTTATTTCTCCACAAGATCTGTTTGGTTGATTAGTCTATCTCCAGTATCTAGCTAAGTGTCTGACATCATGTTAACTGGCCTACTTCATATGAATACCACAGATCTCCAACAGTGAACTAAGTATTATTATTTATCTAGGCCCAACCAATGTTGGCCCTGTCCTGCTCTCATACTACCAAACATCAGCAAACACATATACCATTACTTCATAAATCTGTTTGTCAAAGGAAACAATATCTCAAATCATATTCTATATAGCAAATTATCTAATAAGTTTGAGATTGTTGACTTCAGAGGTATGGTAATAAACAAAATGCAATGAGACTATGTATAATTTAGTGGTTAAGAGCAAACCTTCAAGAGCCTGGCAATGTGAGTGTTAATCCTGGCTCTGCCAGTACCTTATCACATGAATTGAGGCAAGGTTCTTAATCTTGTCATACTTCCCTTTTGTCAGTAAAGTAGAAAATAATAGTGTCTACCTCATAGATTGTCCATGATGATCAAATAAGTTCCACTACCTGGCAATAGGCAAATACCAACTAAGTTGCTATTATTAAATTTTTAATATCACCCTATTTGATGTTTTGTTGTTGTTATTTTGTGTTTGGTTTGTAGATTTTATTTTTGTTTTCGTTTTGGGGATGAAGTAGTCTAGTTGACATGAACCAACAAGTGAGCTGATGATATTTAAATAGACAAACTCATTCTGCAGGTCTTAAAAAAGAAGGTTCTGGGGGGTTTAGTAATATGGAAGATATAATAATAAAGTGTTATTTCGCATTCAAGCATCAATACTTTGAAATATCTCAGGAAATTAAGAACAAGGTTTAAAACAATACAAAAAAAAGACAGGAGATTTTACAAACTCCAGTACAGCATTAATGACTTAGATGGACTCCAAAATAAAATTTTGAGGCTTAACATATATTCATTCAAAATAAAATGACAATGAGATACTAAATATAACAAATATTGAATAATAATCACATTTTAGTAAGAGATTTTAATGTTAGCATGGTAACAAGGTAATCATGCCTAGTTACACCAACAAAATATCTCTAACACTAATAGAAGAAAACCAAATGATAAGGAGAAATAAAAGATCATGGGTCATAGTCTGGACATACTTTCTGTTTACAGTGTATTTATGAGGGTGGACTAAAAAAAATACCTCACTTTCAACTACCGGAACTGAAGAGATTACATGCACACATACACGTGTGCACGCACACGCACACACACACACACACACACACAAGTTGATTTACTCTTACTATTTTCACCTTAGGCAGAAGTACTACATTGATCAGAAAAACACATGGTTATCTTCTAGATGTATTGCACATATATTTTAAGCTAAGCATAGCTAAAGTTTGGCTATGCCCTGTCCCCATTAATTTCTTTTTCTTTTTAGAATCTACATCAGAATGTTGCTTGGCAAAGGAGAGATGGATAAGGAAGGTATGTTGTGTTCTGATATGTCAAAGTCTAAAGGGCAATATTATAAAAAAGAATGAAGTTTGAAAGAGAAATGGGAGAGTGTATATTGTGGATGGTGACTTACACATTCACTGTTCAAATAAATATTTCAAATTTTATATAATTTCTAAATATAGTAAAAAAAATCTCAGAGCTGTAACTAGATAATATCTAAATTTGTTTTAAGAGAATACAGATAAATAAATGTATTGCAAAATGAGCTAAGATCTGTATGAACTAAACTTCAGACCTGGCTGTGTAAAAGGAAAGAGAGAGAGAGAGATGCTAATACCAAAATGGACAGTGAGGCAAGTTAAAGAAACGGTATTCCACCTGTCTTCTAGGAAAGAAATCATGCTTAGGTACATAACTACTGAATCAGACATGAATTTGTAAAGCTGGTACGGAACTTCTGAAAAAATTCTGAAGCAAGAAGGAAAGGGAAAATTGCCATGACAACTCAGGAAATAAAACCTCCTAAAATAATTCTGTGATAAGATGCACATGAAAGTTTTGGAATATATTTGCTTATTATCCTCAAAGGTAGAAAATAGGACAGGGTTGTGAAAAAGTACCAGAGAGATCTAGGAAGAGAACAGATTTAAATAAAAAGAAGGAAGGCCAAGAATGCTCACTGATATAAGAAAATAATGCAAAGAACAAACATATATTATAACAGGACATTTAAAAAATCATATTGTAGGGCCAGCCGAGTGGCTCAGTTGGTTAAGAGCTCACTTGGGGGCACTAGCTCTGAGCAGCAGGGCCGTGGTTCGGATCCCACAGTAAGGGCCAGTGATGCTGTGCCCTCTACAGCTAAGATAATGAACAACAGCTTGACCTGGAGCTGGGCTGCTGTGAGTCGTCTGTGACGGTGTAGGCTGCAGCGGGGCTGCAGTGGGCTGCCATGAGCTACATGAGTAGCTGGCAGCCAGCGTGAGCAGCCAGCAGCCAGCAAGAGCTGTCATGAGCCACCGTGAGCGGCCAACCAATGACCGGCGACCAATTGCCTCACCCGGGAAGAGCACAATGTTCATACCAACATGGGCCAGTGAAGTGACGTCCTCCACAACTAGACTGAAGAACAAAAACAGCAATTTGTCTACCTGTCTGTTCTCTTTACCTGATTCCCCAACGCTGTTCCCCTCCAATTCCCCTATAAAATCTTTAAAATATAAATAAATAAATAAGTAAATAAATAAAATCATATTATATGCAATAAATTGATACAAGAACAGAATAGACAGTAAAATATCAAACCAGTAATGTAAAGGACATTCTTCTCCACAGAAGAAACTAGAAGACATTTTCACAATATCTCAAGCAATGGTCCTTAACGTTTTGGGGATCATGCTTACTTGCAGGATTTAATAGAAGAACTCATTATACAAATACACTCATAAACAAGTAAAATATTGGCATATAATTTCAAGGGATTGATAATATCATTTGAAGGCCATCTGTGGTTCCCTAAAGTTAATGCATTACACTGTAAGAAAATTTGTGCACAACGTTTTGAGAAGAAATGTTAATAAAAAATAACACTACACCAAGGCAATATGAAAAAGACAACCACAATAATTTTTTATGCCATAATGCAGAGAATATGTGAGAAATATCTTAAAAACAAACAATAGGTAACTAGGAGAAGAATTAAAATTCATGGAATAAAACTTATAAAAAAGGTATACTATAAAAGAACTCACTTTGATTGCAAAATACAAAGTAAGAGCAAGTCAATCAGCTGTGAAAATAAATGGACAGAGATTAAATTTCTATTGAAAGGTAAATGCTTTGAGACAAGAAAAACTATTACTCTATTCTCTTATAAGACAGGTACTAAAACAAAATGAGGCTGAAAGATGAAAAATTAATGGATAGACAAATACATTCCAGGAACTTACAAAAATAAAAATACAATATTAATAGTTGACAAAGTGGAAATCAAGACAAAACTAAATAGGACCAACAGGGTCACTTTCAATTGATAGAAGGTTGATTAATAATGAATTTTACTATTATAGAAGACATAGCATCAAAATATATAAAGCAAAACTGTTAGAAAATAACATTAATGAAGACTCAATTGTAGAGTCACACATAGACACATTCTCAGTTTTAACAACTAGTTAAACTTGCAGATAAGTCAGCAAGATGGTGGAATAGAAAGACTAAGATCCTCCTTCTCTCCATGGAGACAATAACTTAATAGCAATACACAGACCAATTCTCTTTGTGAGAAAATCAGAAATCAGATCAAATGCTCCAACAGCAAAGGTGAGCAACTACATCAAAGCCAGTAGGATATTTCATGGCACCCTCTTATAATAGCCACTGCTCCCAGCACAGCATCACATAATTTGGAGAAAACTACCAGCTCCCAGCTTCTCTCTGGAGAGGGAAGGGAAAATTAGACTGTGGGCCCAATGTTATGAATTTCAATAGGGTGGTGCTGCCCAAAGACCTGGGTTCTGTCTCTAGATTCTTAGAGGTCACTGACAACAAAACAGTTGAGTAGTGTGCTGCTGCATCAGATGAAGTATAGTACAGCAGACATCAATCAATACAGCTCAGAGACCTCTCCCTCAGGGGGAAAAAGAAGAGTGGGGCATATGTCCAAAGATCTGATTTTGGGGGGAACTGCCTAGGGGTGTGGTTTTAGTTTAGCCCAACTTGGAGTGCTGACAGAACCTGGCAACTCGAGATGGCTGGAGACTGCTGAAAAAAAAAGAGGTGGGTGGCATATTCCTGCTTCATAGGACCCACAGTCTAAGAGAAAGACAGCAGAGAGAGAAATAATTATAAACTCTGAACTGACAAATCTCTTGGATTAGTAATTTAGGCACACAAGTCCAGAGAAGATTTCAGAGGGCCCCCACAATATCTAGCCAGGTTGATTGGTGAAGTCTCTCCATGTATGAAGCAAGCGCATAAAGACTGAGAATGGTGGCAGTTTTGAAAAAGGTGTGAGTACACAGACAAAATTACAAGGAGCACAAACACACACACACACAAAAAAAGGAAAAATGGCCTAATCAATGGGAAAAAAATATCCTGAAACAGACCCTAATGAAATGGAGGTATATAAATTATCACACAGAGAAACCAAAATAATCAACATGAAGCTGCTCAACCAGCTCAGGAAAATGATGCATGAACAAAATGAAAATTAAAAAAAGAAAGAAAATATAAAAAAAAAGAATGAAACAGAAATTTTGGAGCTGAAGAGTGCAATGACTTAACTGAAGAATTTACTGGAGGGGTTCCATAGCAGATCTGAGCAAGTAGAAGAAAGAATCAGTGAATTTGAAACAAGTCACTTAAAATTTTCTAATCAGAGAAGTAGAACATAAAAATAATGAAAAAAAGTGAAGAAAGCCAAAGAAAGGTATGGGATAACATTAACCAGAAATGTATATGCATTATTAAAGTCAGAGTGGGAGGAGAGAAAAGGGCAGAAAGCTTTTTTAAAAAATAAAGGGGGGAGGTAAAAGAGGATAATGGGGGTCAAATTTATGGTGATGAAATGGTATTTGACTTTGGGTGGTGAACACACAATGCAATATATAGATGATGTATTGTAGAATTATACACTTGACATCTACATAATTTTATTAACCAATGTCACTACAATAAATTTAATTTAAAAATGTCTAAAACTTCCCAAACCTGGAAAAGAAATGGACATTTAGATGCAAAAACCAAAGAAGTCCACATTGAGACACACTTTCAAATGGACAAAATCAGAAACAAAGAGATAATTTTGAAAACAAAAGCAAGGTACCTCATCACATATGAGAGAACCCTCACAAAACTGTTAGATACCTCAGCAGAAACCTTGCAGGCCTGAAGGAGATGGGATGATCTATTCAAAATGATAAAATAAATTTTAAAACTGCCAACCAAGAATACTATATCCAGCAAAACTGCCCCTCAAAAAGGAAGGCTACATAGACTTCCCTAGACTAATTAAAAGTGAAAAAGTTCATTGCACTAGACCTGCCTTACAACAAATACTAAAAAGAATTTTACAAGTTGAAATGAAAAGATGCTAAACAGAAATATGAAAGCATATATAAGTATAAATTGTACTAAAGAAATATATAAACAAATATGATCCTGTAATATAACAATGGTGTATAAATTACTTTTAATTCTGGTAAAAAGTTAATAAACAAATGTAGACAAAAAACACAATTATAAAAATATATTAATGGATACACAATATAAAATGCTATAGTTTGTGATATCAATTAACATAAAGTGAGGGGAAGTAAAAATGTACAGTTTTTAATGTGATTGAAGTTGTTATCAGCTTAAAATAGATTCTTATAACTATGAGATGTTTTATGTATGTCCCATGCAAACCAAAAGAAAATATCTATAGTAGATATATAAAAATAAAAGGAAGAAAAGCATGTCACTACAAAAATCGTTGAAATACAAAGGAAGAGAGCAATGAAGGAAAAAAGGATAAAGAGCTATAAGATAGAATATAGTTATCAAATGACAATGGTAAGTCCTTCCCTTTCAATAATTACTTTAAAGGTAAATGAATTAATCTACCCAATCAAAAAACATAGATTGGTTGAATGGATAAAAAAAAAGACTCAACTGGGCCGGCCGAGTGGCGCGATGGTTGGGAATTGGCTTGGGACTCCAGAGGGCCCCGGTTCGGATCCCACATGTGAGGGCCAGTGACACTGCCCTCCGCAGCTGGGATGCTGAACAACGGCTCGGCCTGGAGCTGGGCTGCTGTGGGTTGCCAGCGACGGCGTAGGCTGCAGCCCCTGTGGCGGTGGGTTGCCATGGGCTGCCATATGTGGCCAGCAGCCAGCGTGAGCGGCTAGCAGCCAGCGTGTGCGGCCAGCAGCCGCAGTGAGCGGCACTCCAGAAAGCCAGCGACTGATCTGCCTCGCCCGGGAAGAGCGCAGTGATGGTGCCAACTTGGGCCAGTGAAGCAACATCCTCCACAACTAGACTGAAGAACAAAAGCAACAGCAACTTGTCTGTTCCCCTTCCCCCGGTTCCCCAGCGCTGTTCCCATCCCCCCAAGTCCCCAATAAAAAAAAACCTTAAAAAAAAAAGACTCAACTGTATGATGTATAGAAAAGACTCACTTTAGATTTAAGGACACAATTAGGCTGGAAGCAAAATGATAGAAAAAGATATTCCTTGAAAATCATAACCAAAAGAGAGCACAGTGGCCATATTTATATCAGAAAATAAAAATAAACTTTAACTCAAAAACTGTCTCATGAGACAAATAAGGACATTACAATATAATAAAAAAAGGATAATTCACCAGAAAGATATAGTAATTATAAATATACATGCACCCAACAATGGAACATATAAATATATACAGGAAATATTGACACAAGTTAAGAGAGAAGTTGACAGCAACACCAAAACAGTAGCAGACTTTAATACCCTACTTTCAACAAGGAATAGACAATCCAAACAGAAGATGAATAAGGAAACAGAGGACTTGAACAACAATAGACACAAAATGGACCTAACATAATATATAAATACATAAAACAGTCCCCCTAATATCAGTACACACTCTTCTCAGGCACACACGAAACATTATTTGGGGTAAATCACATATTCTGTCACAAAATAAGTCTTAACAAATTTAAGAATATTGAAATCATACCAACTATCTTTTCTAACCACAATGGAATGATTAAAAATCAATATCAGAAAGAAAACTGAAAAATTCTCAAATATGTGGAATCTAAACAACACACTCTAGATCACCCAATAAGTCAAGGAAGAAATCAAAAGGGGAATTTAAAAAAATATATCTGTAGACAAATGAAAATGAAAACAAATATAAAAAATTTATGTGACAGTAAAAATAGAAAGTTTATAAAGATAAAAACCTCAATTAAAATAAGATCTCAAGAGAACTTACTTTACACCTCAACTAAAAAAGAAGAATAAACTAAGCTTAAAATTGGCAGGAGAGAATAATAGCTGTTAGAGCATAAATAAACAAAATACAGAATTGTGCAACAATAGAAAAAATCAATAAAATGTATAGTTAGATTTTTGAAAAGATAAAATTGAAGAGAGATCCAAAATGGAGGAGTAAACACTGTGCTTGTATCCATCTTTAAACACATTAAAATTACAACTAAATTATAGAACAGTCAACCTGCAGAACCATCTGAAGTCTAGCAGAACAGAAGTTCTATGACTGAAAATATAAAAAAGAAGCCACTTGAGACTGGTAGGAGGGGCAGAGATGTGGAATGGGCCTTAAACGTCTGTGTTGGGGTTGAGAATCAGGAGGGATATCTCAGCAGCAAAGGTTCCTCCCAGAGGATTGAAGGACTGCAGCCTCCCAGCCAGGCACGCCAGCCTGAGTACTTGTGCTGGGAAGAGGAGTCTCCACAATACCTGGCTTTTGAAAACAGTGGGGATTCTGACCATCTAGGTGAGATGGAAGGCTGCAGGAAACACAGACATTCTCTAAAAGGGACCCCACACAGACTCACTCAATCTCAGGCACTCACCTGGGCTCCAGCAGAGGACAGTGACTCAGGAGGCATCAGAGACATACATGGTGGGGTGAGGGGAAGGACTGGAAGAGAGTGGGCATTTTCCCTGTGTGAGGCTCTGCTCCCAAACAACCGACAGGCAGGCCATCTTTCCTGTGTTGAGCCGGCCCACACCATGGCCAAATCTGAATCTGATTAGCCAGGGAGCTCCACTGCTCCACCCTACTGACTCACCGGGACCTCACCCTACCTAATGAACTCTATACCTGACCCACTTTCTCCACTAACAGCCAGCTCCTTTCACATTGCACTTTCTTGGACAACATGAGGCAAGTGATATCTCATAACACTGAGAACATTGATGTTATGAATGAGGCCAGTTCACCTAGAGGTTGTCAGGGACACACCAGTTCACCATCCAATGTGTGCTTTTTAAAATTCATTAATTGGTAAGTTATTAGTATTAACCATGTACATATTTTTAAAATTAAATATTTACACGAGTCATATAATAAAACAACATTCCCTACCGCATCCTTCTCCAGCCTGTATTTCTGCTCCCAGAGGCATTAACTGTACATTCTTCTAGCTGTGTGTTCTGGGTTTGATTAGCATACCTCTAAATAACACGCTTACCCTGTTATATACAGGCCTTTTATTTTTAAAATTATATATGAAGCCTGACAATTAAGTTTGAGAACTTGTTGCAATGATGTTGCTAACATTTTTTGATATCAGAGGGATTATTCATTATGAATTTGTACCAACTGGACAAACAGTTAGCCAAGTTTACTATTTGGAAGTGCTGAAACAGCTGCATGAAAAAGTTAGATGACATGAACTTTTTGCCAATAATTTATGGCTCTTGCATCAACAGTAATGCACCAGCTCACAGGTCACTGTCTGTGAGAGAGTTTTTAGCCAGTAAACAAATAACTGTATTGGAACACCTCCCCTATTCACCTGATATGGCCCCCAATGACTTCTTTCTTTGCACAAAAATAAAGGTAATATTGAAAGGAAGACATTTTGATGACATTCAGGATATCAAGGGTAATATGATGACAGCTCCGATGGCCATTCGAGAAAACGAGTTCCAAAATTGCTTTGAAGGGTGGATGAGGTGCTGGTATTGGTGCATAGCTTCCCAAAGGGAGTACTTTGAAGGTGACTGTAGTGATATTCAACCATAAGGTATGTAGCACTTTTTCTAGGATGAGTTCATGAACTTAATTTTCAGATGTATTGACTTCTTACTATGGAAGAAAAGATTTACATCCTTCACAGTCTCTCAACATGTGTGCATATATACACATATACACATGTGCACACATATGTAAACACATACACACATGTGTACTCTTGCTCTTTCCTATTCTCACAATAGAGGTATATTATACTTCTTGATAAAGTAAACATTAATTGTTGATACTGTTATAAGCAAATAGATAGTAACAGAATATATCACATTTCCTTTCATGTATAGCTGTTGTTATCCCCAGAGTTAATGCTTGCATTTATTTATTTATTTATTTATTTATTTTTTTCAGCTGAGCCATCCTGCTACCTGTTGGCAGCTCAGCGGCAACTCAGCTTGGCCTGGGCATCGAACTGCTGTTGCTCAGTGCATTTATTTATTTACAGTTTTTCTACATATTTTTTTGTACTTTGTCTCCAAAGTCTCCACCAGAGATGTAAATATTCTCTCAATTCTTCTTGAAGGTAGATTTTCAAGACCCTTCATCCTCCTTTATTTTAGCCTCATGGCTCACTGACACTATTTTGTAGCTTTGCTCTTTTTTTCTCTTGTTTGAAAAGCATCTCAGGAATTCTTATTTCCATATTCTATGTTGGCTTTCTTGTTTCCTATATCCCACGATTTACTATTTCTTAGCTTATTCTGTCATTGTAGAGAAGCAGCACAACCTCCAGTAAATTTCTAAAAGGAGCACATAGGGTAGTGAAATTTTGAGACCTTGCATACCTGAACATACCTTTATTATATCCTAACATTTGATTAATACGTTGACTAGCTATAAAATTCAGGTTATTACCTGAAAATAATAATAAAACTAAATTAAAATTTTCAAAATTCAAGTTATTTTTTTAAATTGCTCAGTATTTTGAAGGCACTGCCCTATCTATATCCTATCTTGTGGTGTTTCTGTAGGAAAGCCTCAACTTTACCTTCCAAAGATTCTATTAAATTTTCAATTTTTGCTATTTCATTTTCTTTGAATTTCAAGAACTTCTTGGAGTTATATGAATGCTTCTTTTTCATGGCCTACTGTTTTTTTAATTATTGTTTCTGTGAAGATGGTAATCATGCTTTATTTCTTTAATGATCCCTACATGTTTTTATTTTCTATAAAGTTTCTTTTACTTTAGACATATTTTGTTTATTGTTTTCCTTGTTATAAGACTTCCTCAAATAGTTTGTGATTATGGCTCTAAGCTCATATTTAAGAGTAAAGCACATAAAACACTAATTGGAAACAGAGCATGGATGAGTCTTGATGAACTAATAAATGACGGGCTTCAAGTGTGAAATATGGTTGGGCTGTCTCTTTGTGGAACTCCAAGAGACAACTGCAGATCTCTTCTGGGTTACTGAGTTTCCCAAAGCAGAATCTTTTAATATTTTGCTTGAGAGGCATAATAAGCCTTGCTAAAATTCTGGAGTCTTAGTGAGGAAAGGGGACTTGGGTTCTCACAATTTTTACTTAATCCCTTTTTAGTCAATACCCTTGCATTCTACTGTACTTGAAATCCTGAAGTCCTGAGTCTCTCTGGGTTCAACATCTTAAGAGAGCAAAACTTTAGTCTTCTTAGAGTGTAGCAGAGGCAGTCCCCTAAATATGTGGTGTAGGGAGGGGCCTTGGGGATCTCATAGCCAATTCTTCTCCCACATTTAGAGTTTCTTGTTCCAGTGCTTGAGCACTTCTGAAGTTCTGGATCATACTTTAGTTTTCTTCTGGGTTGCTTTCATACTACTCCATCACTTCCTGGCTTAGGTTACAGCTTTCTGTTGTTTGCTAAGTCGTCTTGACCCAGTTTCAAAAATTTTCCTGTTACCATTTTCTTTCCTTGTTCTCTTTTCTTTATGGGTTTATATCCCATTTAGCCATTTTTCATGGTCAATTGAGGAAAAGGTAGAGGAAAATGAATGATTACAATCCAGAAAGTTTTATACTAATCTCCAAGTTTTGTTTTTATTTTAAATTACTTTCTATAAACTACAGTATTTCACATAAAACAAATTTTATAATGATACCTAATAATCAGCATTTCCAAAGTTGGAGAAGTTGGCCATATATCACTGACAGAAACAATTTGCTTTTCTTTTATCTTAGTTTTTAAGTTTATTTAGCCCATGAAAATTGATACTTCATTATAAATAATAAAGAAATTTGTCTATTTATTAAAGAAACAGTAAAGTCAGGGCACCTAGTTTTTAAAAATATAGTGATTATCAAGCCTATCAAAACAATTAGAACCTGTTTTTTTATTACTTGAAAGTATTAATTAACTTACTTCCAAAAATGAAAAATAAAATGTATATAGCCAATAATCTGGTTGAATCACAGCTGCAATATAAATATTTACTCAATAGTTAATTTTTTACATAAAACTACTAGTTTTAAATCTTACAAAAGTGGTAGTATATTATTCTGCCACTGCAGATAGAAACTAGGCCTAACGTAATCTTTATATTCTATAATACAATATCAGATAAGATAATACTATTTTTCTTCCCTATATCTTAAATGAATTAATATACAATGGCCCTAGCACACTGTAGGAATTCAATAAGTATTGACACTTTCATGTTCTTCCTTCTTTATTATTTCCATTTGCTTATCAACAGCATTGCATGTTATGTTGCATGTATAGTGAAGGAAAAATACTTTATATTATTTCACTCATTCATGTCATCTTATGTCGTGTTTGAAATCACTTGAACTTTGTAAATTCATCAGAAGCGATTTAAAGATGTAAATCCATTCATTTTACATAATACCTTGAGACATAACTTGAGTAGCGATTTTATTAAGTCATTTGTGAAAACACACTTTTCAGACAAAAAAATCTGTTTTGCAGGGTCAGCATTGATTTAAAGACAGATGTGCAACTTATATTCATGTACACATTGTATTCAGGCAAAAGAGGAGGGCTATATTAGATATGCATGCAACAGAAGCAAAACCCTGTACAATGTTTGTGTCACCAAATTTCCCACTATGCATTGTGATACTCCATTTAACTTTGAACAAAATTATTCAAAATTTGAAACTGGTTCCCATCACTTGTTAAAATAATAAATAATTTGGAAATGATTATTTAATAAAGTTCATTAGAAGATATGTGGTTTCATGCTGTAGATATAAAATATTCACACACACAAACAAACACACACACACACACGATACATACACTCAAAACACATCACATATCTAATGCTGTAAGAAAGACTTTCAACTCTATTAAAATCTATAATCCAAAGAAATAAATGGCACATTTAAATTGAGATGGATTATGTCTGATTCACATTACTCCACCTTCCTATTTAAATACCTATTAAACACAGAGCAAGGTGTATAAGCTAAACAACCATAGGAGGAGAGCTTTCATTAGATGGGCAGCACTATGAGGCTAAGATCAAGTTGTTCTTAGCATCTGTAAAAGTGGCACGGGTAAGCAAAATATAAATAAAAGAAGATTAGATTGTTCTCATTTTGTATCACCATATTAGTGACTCAAGAATGGGGATATAAACTAAAAATGTATTGGTCACTCACCCACCATTTGGGAACCTATCTGCTACCCTGGATTGACTCATTTCAGTATTTATTGTTAAATTCCTAAAAGGAAATTATAGTTCCCATTGATGCATCATTGCAACACATGAAAGGAAATGATCAGTAACCATCTTTTTATGTATAATCTATACATATATATATATATATATATATATATATATATACGTTTTTAATTAAAATTTATTGAGGTGAAAATGGTAAGCAAAACTACATAGATGTCAAGTGTACAATTCTATAATACATCATCTATATATTGCATTATGTGTTCACCACTCAAAGTCAGTTCTCCTTCCATCACCATATATTTGAGCCCTTTAACACTCTTCTACCATCCCCCCTCCTCCCTAACCCTCTGGTAACCACTAAACTGTTATCTGTGTCCATGAGTTTTAATTTTTTGTCTTCTTCCTTTGTTGCCTTGGGTTCTATATCCCACATGAGAGAAGTCATGTGGTTCTTGACTTTTTCTGTCTGACTTATTTCACTTAGCATAAGACAGATGATTGGATACAGAAGATGTGATACACACACACACAATAATACAACTCTGCCATAAGTAAAGGTGAAATACTGCCATTTGTGACAACATGGATGGATCTTGAGATAATTATGCTAAGTGAAATAAGTGAGTCACTGTATGTATATGTATATATATA